>NC_091283.1:641694805-641995787 GCF_032444005.1 Ranitomeya imitator | reverse complement strand
TAAAAACGTGGGAGCTAAAATATCATTTTCGTGGAAAAAAAAAAATTTTTTATTTTCACGGCTCTGCGTTATAAACTGTAGTGAAACACTTGTTGGTTCAAAGCTCTCACAACACATCTAGATAAGTTCCTTGGGGGGTCTAGTTTCCAATATGGGGTCACTTGTGGGGGGTTTCTACTGTTTAGGTACATCAGAGGCTCTGCAAATGCAACATGACACCTGCAGACCAATCCATCTAAGTCTGCATTTCAAACGGCGCTCCTTCCCTTCCGAGCTCTGCCATGCACTCAAACGGTGGTTCCCCCCAACATATGGGGTATCAGCATACTCAGGACAAATTGGACAATAACTTTTGTGGTCCAATTTCTCCTGTTACCCTTGGCGAAAAAAAAATTGCGGGCTAAAACATCATTTTGTGGAAAGAAAAAATGATTTTTTAATTTTCACACCGCTACATTCTAAACTTTAGTGAAACAATTGGGGGTTAAAAGTGCTCACCACACATCTAGATAAGTTCCTTAGGGGGTCTTCTTTCCAAAATGGGGTCACTTGTGGGGGGTTTCCACTGTTAAGGCACGTCAGGGGCTCTCCAAATGCGACATGGGTTCCGATCTCAATTCCAGCCAATTTTGCATTGAAAAGTCAAATGGCGCTCCTTCCCTTCCGAGCTCTGCCATGCGCTCAAACAGTGGTTTATCCCCATATATGAAGTATCGGCGTACTCAGGACAAATTGCACAACAACTTTTGGGGTCCAATTTATCCTGTTACCCTTGGGGAAAAAAAATTGGGGGAAAAAAGATAATTTTTTGTGAAAATTAATAAGAATTTTTTTTTACGGCTCTATATTATAAACTTCTGTGAAGCACGTGGAGGTTTAAAGTGCTCACCACACATCTAGATTAGTTCCTTAGAGGGTCTACTTTCCAAAATGGTGTCACTTGTGGGGGTTTCCACTGTTTAGGCACATCAGGGGCTCTCCAATCGTGACATGGGCTCCAATCTCAATTCCAGCAAATCTTGCAGTGGAAAGTCAAATGGCGCTCCTTCCCTTCCGAGCTCTGCCATGTGCCCAAACAGTGGTTTACCCCCACATATGGGGTATCGGCGTACTCAGGACAAATTGTACAACGACTTTTGTGGTCCAAGTTCTCCTGTTACCCTTGGTAAAATGAAACAAATTGGACCTGAAGTAAAAATTTTGTGAAAAAAAAATTAAATGTTAAATTTTTTTTTAACATTCAAAAAATTCCTGTGAAGCACCTGAAGGGTTAATAAACTTTTTGAATGTGGTTTTGAGTACCTTGAGGGGTGCAGTTTTTAGAATGGTGTCACTTTTGGGCATTTTCTGTCATATAGACCCCTCAAAGTCACTTCAAGTGTGAGGTGGTCCGTAAAAAAAATGGTTGTGCAAATTTTGTTGCAAAAATGAGAAATCGCTGGTCAACTTTTAACCCTTATAACTCCCTAACAAAAAAAAATTATGTTTCCAAAATTGTGCTGATGTAAAGCAGACATGTGGGAGATGTTGTTTATTAACTATATTGTGTGATATAACTCTCTAATTTAAGGGCATAAAAACTAAAAGTTTCAAAATTGCTAATATTTCATAATTTCTGACACATTTTTGTTTTTTTCACAAATAAATGCAAGTCATATCGAAGAAGTTTTACCACTTTCATGAAGTACAATATGTCACGAGAAAACAATGTCAGAATCACCAAGATCCGTTGAAGCGTTTCAGAGTTATGACCTCATAAAGTGACAGTGGTCAGAATTGTAAAATTGGCCCTGTCACTTAGGTGAAAACAGGCTTTGGGGTGAAGGGGTTAATTACCCCATCTGTACCTGGTGATCGATTATTTTTAACACGTTCGATAATCCTAGATACTTCTATTGCATTGAAAGATTAATTTAGGTTATTTGCGAGTTCCTGGGATAGTGTACGTAATGTGATATGATTCAAAAGAATTAGTAGTCTATAGAAGGCTGTGACCTGGATGCGACAGTGGGTCATTAGCTCAGAGCATGGTGTATCAAGCTTGTACGTCATTGCAGCACTGACAATTTATAAAGTACAGTAATTCTCGTGCATAAAAAAGTGTCTCTTAGTGTGTAATAGCAGCCAAACAGAAAAACTATAGAAATCTGGTATTGCTGTAATTGCACCGACCCGAACAATAAGGTAATCTAATCACTATGCCGCTAACAGGTTTCGATCTACAGTGTTCCAAATTATTGTGCAAATTGGATTTAAGTGTCATAAAGATTTAATTTTTTTGCTTTTCAAATAAACTCATGGATGGGATTGTGTCTCAGGGCTCAAGGGATCACTGAAATCAATCTTAAACACATGTGATAATGAGCTTTCCAGGTGATTGTAATTAAAGGAAAACTACTTAAAATGATGTTCCCAATTATTAAGCAGGCCACAGGTTTCAAGCAATATGGGGAAAAAAAGGATCTCTCTGCTGCTGAAAAGCGTTAAAGAGTGCAATGCCTTGGACAAAGTATGAAAACATTAGATATTTCACAAAAACTTAAGAGTGATCATCATACTGTGAAGAGATTTGTGACTGAAACAGGGCACAGATGGAGTTCATGCAGATAAAGGCATAATGAGGAAGGTTTCTGCCAGACAAATTCATTGGATTAAAGCCCCCGTCACACACAGCGAGATCGCTAGCGAGATCGCTGCTGAGTCACAAGTTTTGTGACGCAACAGCGATCTCAATAGCGATCTCGTTATGTGTGACACGTAGCAGCGATCAGGCCCCTGCTGTGAGATCGCTGGTCGTGTCGGAATGGCCTGGACCATTTTTTGATCGTTGAGGTCCCGCTGGGTAGCACACATCGCTGTGTTTGACACCTTACCAACGACCTCGCTCACAGGACGTCCCATTGAATCATCATGAAATAGCATCGTTCTACAGGTCGCTACAGTTCACCGCATCGCTGCTGCGTCGTTGGGGAGATCGCACTGTGTGACATCTCACCAGCGACCACATAGCGACGCTTGAGCGATCCCTGACAGGTCGTATCGTTGTCGGAATCGCTCAAGCGTCGCTATGTGTGACAGGGCCTTAAGAGAGCAGCTGCCAAATACCATTACCATTAGCAAACAGTTATTTGAAGCTGCTGGTGCCTCTGGAGTCCCTCAAACCTCAAGGTGTAGGATCCTTCAAAGGCTTGCTGTGGTGCATAAACCTACTATTCAGCCACCCCTAAACAGTGTTCACAAGCATAAATGGTTGCAGTGGGCCCAGACATACATGATGAGTGTCAAGCAACTCTGGATGGTCCAGATGGATGGAGTAGTGGATGGTTGGTGGATGTGGAGGAGTCATGTTTTGGGCCGGAATCATGGGGAAACAGCTGGTAGGGCCCTTTAAGGTTCCTGAAGGTGTGAAATGACCTCTGCAAAGTATATAGAGTTTCTGTCTGACAACTTTCTTCCATGGTATAAAAAGCAGAAACGTGCCTTCAGGAGCAAAATCATCTTCATGCACAACAATGCACCATCTCATGCTGCAAATAATACCTCTGAGTCATTGGCTGCTATGGGCATAAAAGGAGATAAACTCATGGTGTGGCCACCATCTTCACCTGACCTCAACCCTATAGAGAACCTTTGGAGTATTATCAAGCAAAAGATCTATGAAAGTGGGAGGCAGCTCTGGGAGGCTATTCTGACTTCATGCAAAGAAATACAAGCAGAAACTCTCCAAAAACTCACAAGTTCAATGGATGCAAGAATTGTGAAGGTGATATCAAAGAAGGCTCCTATGTTAACATGTAACTTGGCCTGTTAGGAGGTTTTGGAGTTAAATAGCTTTTTTGTTCAGTGAATGTGACCTCCTAATGCTGCAAATTCCACAAATGAGCATTTTCAGTCCTTTAAAACATGTCAAATGTATAGAAATTCTACTGTGCCTAATAATTTGGAACAGTGCATTTTGAGTTTCTATTAATTTTGGAGATTATACTGTTATCATTGGGAGGTTTCTTCAATAAAATTCGATGTATAATCTAACGGGTGATGACTTTTATTAGACTGACTGTGATTTGCACCGACCATTTAGGAAAATCCAAGAAAAATATCATTTGCATAATAATTTGGAACATAGTGTATGTCTTACCATAAGCATGAGGCTGAGAGAACAACAAAGAGAAAGCCTTCTCGACGATACCAAATTGTGCATTAGGATTCAGGTAACTTCTAGGTTTCGAATTAATATTAGGAGGCACTAGTAAAAAAGAGATAGAAAGGGACACCAGCTGCAAGCAGAATGACACACCACACAAGTTTTCAGAAATTAAATATAGTTAAAAATAAATGTTTGCGCTATGATTATCCTTCTCAAAATGGTCAGTATAAAACTCTCAATTAGGCTGTTATCTTATCACATCCAATTAGTAAAGTCAAAATAAAAACTATAGTCCTAACACAATCAGGGACAATAGAGAGTTACCTCATTCTGATAGCTGTAAACACAGCTCTGAGGTAAACCTCTGAATGAAGCGTTGTTTACTGTGCCACACGAAATTCCAGTTGGTAGTGGTGAAGACTTAATGACAGGGTTCTTCCGGAGAGCTGTCCTGGCCGGTGACAGAAGCTCCAAGCACTCCCAGCTCCAACGGTGTGCTAGCAAGGGTAGCTTGCGGTGAGGACCTGTGGCGTGTGTGGGGCCGGCAGGACCTACGTGACTTCAGCAGTCACGTGATGGCATATGGGGCGCGTTGCGAACCAATTCCTTCCTGTCATTAAGTCTAACCCATTACCAACTGGAATTTCGTGTGGCACAGTAAACAACGGTAAGACGCCTCGATCAGACGCCTCTCAATCAGCCAAACCAGATCTCCAGTTTGTACTGACGAGGGGCAGTACCCCAAAACACAGTGTCTGCAAATTGAGATTCTGGTTTGGCTATTATCCTAAGTCATGTGACAAGGCACGTTAAAGAGTCGACATTGACTTGTAGGATTGCTACTCCCAATAGGTGGCACTAGAGTTCTAGTCCTCTTCCTCTCTGAAGAGACAATTTGCCTATTTCCCAGAGGAGCCTTGCGGCTTTAAGTCTCCTCATCTTGACATGCTTAACATGTCACTCTCCGCAAGGAGGAACGATACTTCTTGGATCCCGGTCAGATGCCTCTCACACAGCCAAACCAGATCTCCATTTTGTACTGACGAGGGGCAGTCCCCTTAAACTCAGTGTCTGCAAATTGAAATTCTGGTTTGGTTTTCATCCTAAGTCATGTGACAAGGCTCGTTAAAGGGTCGACAATGACTTGTAGGATTGCTACTTCCAATAGGTGGCACTAGAGTTCTAGTCCTCTTCCTCTTTGAAGAGACAATTTGCATCCTAAGCTCATACAAACTCTAGAGAGGAATATCCACTGTACTCTCAAAGTCGATATACTCAAGATACTTTATTGATTGGTATACATCAAAGAGCCATGAACCAGTTGAAACAGATTAGCGTCAAAATAAAGAAGACTCGTCCTGGCTCTTTATCACAAGATCGCAGCATATGTTAGCAGGGTCCATCCGTCTGGGGAATAGTAGAGGGTAACGCAGGCACATCCCGTGGCGTTGCAATCTCGTACTGACTCTACGCAGACTCACTTAGGCTCAGCTAACTTGGTTTTGTTTATTTATATATCCAGGTACCCTCTATATATTTTCTCCACGTTCTCATATTAAACATCTTTATGATCATTTGGAAGATATTTATCGAGAGGTTGTGATCATAATTCTCCTGAGCAGTATTCAGGATAATTAATACACCTTGTTTCTATTTTTGCACATTCTTCTTCACAATAAGCATTTATCAGATCAATTCCGCTTGGGTTATAGTCTCCTTTAGGGAATTGTATTGTGATTTTATTCACAACCTTGTGACTTTACAACTAGATTATTGTGGATCCTTTAGGCAAGCACATTGGAGGAGGATTACTGGTCCTTACACGGACCTTCTAGGGGTCATTTTTAGTCTTTGTTGATTTTTCAATTGTTTTTATGATTATGCCGTTTGTTCGTTCATTAAAGTGCCCCTGTCAGCAGGATTGTGCACAGTAACCTACAGACAGTGTCAGGTCGGCGCCGTTATACTGATTACAATGATACCTTGGTTGATGAAATCTGTCTTGTGGTTGTTGTTTAATCTCTATTTTCAGTTTTCCGTTAATGATCTGCCCGTGCCCCAGGGTGGCCTCTGGGGGGTCTTCATGTGGTGCTCTGATTAGGGAATTCATCTGTATGGTTTATGACAGATCACTGATCTCTCATTGCTCTGCCCTCTAATTTTTATACTGTATATCTTATTTAAAGTTGGTACAACAGTTACATTACATAGAACTGGGCATCCCTCAAAAATCAATGAAATGAAAAAAAATAAATTAGTCTGGTCTGCTAAGATGTCTACACCAACAGTAAAGGAGCTGCAGAAGTTTCTGGTAGTTACCGGTCATGCACTGCATAATTCATATGTCTGGTAGCAGGGTAGGGTGGCAATACGGAAGCCTGTTCTTATACATCACAAAATCAAATCCTGGATACGTTTTGCCAAAAATTACATCAAGTCTGCCAAAAGCCTGTGGGAAAACATGTTATTGTCTGATGAGACCAGGATTGAACTATTTTTCCATAATTTCAGAATTGTGCAACACCAAATGACCAACATACCCACAATGAACCATGGTGGAGGCTGCATTATAGTTTTGGGCTGTATTTTAGCTGCTGGAAACACATGGTGGAGGCCGCAGAAGAATTTTAGCATGATGACGACCTTAATTCAAATCAACAAAAGAATGGCTTCTCCAGAAGATCAACGTTTTTTTTGGAATGGACCAACCAGAGCGCAGACCTGCATTCAATTGAAAATCTGTGGACGACCAGAAGAGGGCGCTGTACATGGGAGATACCCTGATAATCTTACAGATTTGGAGCCACTGCAAGAATTGTGGGTAAAGATTGCTAACTCTTGATGCGCCATGCTGATAGACTCCTACCCAAAAGACTAAATGCTGTCATTAATTCTAAGGGTACTTCAACCAAGTTAGTTTAAGGGTGTGCAGATTTATGCAACCACATTGGTTTAGTTCTTTTTCTTTTTCCATCTTAAAGAGTTCAGCTTAGTTTTCAATGAATTTGTACAGATTACAGGAGGCATTAAAAGTGGGAAAAGTCCTGAGGATTCTTCTTGGCATGATTATGTTACACAGTCCTGGCATTTTATCAGAGGTGCACAGACTTTCTATATCCACTGTGTATATTTATCACACAAGACATTCATTCCACCATCAAACACAAAGAAGCCAATCTAAAGTATGTGAATCTTACCTAGAAACTGCACCCACGATTTAGTGTGAGAGAAGAGGCGCTGCAGGGCTGGGGCCGATACACAGGGAGACAGCTGGGGTCTGGCTACATCACTGTGTGCTCACAGGACCTGCCATGGGGTCACAGTCATGTGATCAGTCACATGGATGGGAGGAGTGAAGGGATCACATGATCACGTGGCTCTGGATGCAGCATCTGGTGCCGGAAGTCATAATGCTGAGCAGAGCTGCGGGTGTATGATGTGTACAGAGCAGAGCTGCGGGTGTATGATGTGTACAGAGCAGAGCTGCGGGTGTATGATGTGTACTGAGCAGTGCTGCGGGTGTATGATGTGTACAGAGCAGAGCTGCGGGTGTATGATGTGTACTGAGCAGTGCTGCGGGTGTATGATGTGTACTGAGCAGAGCTGCGGGTGTATGATGTGTACAGAGCAGAGCTGCGGGTGTATGATGTGTACAGAGCAGAGCTGCGGGTGTATGATGTGTACAGAGCAGAGCTGCGGGTGTATGATGTGTACTGAGCAGAGCTGAGGGTGTATGATGTGTACAGAGCAGAGCTGCGAGCGTATGATGTGTACTGAGCAGAGCTGCGGGTGTATGATGTGTACGGAGCAGTGCTGCGGGTGTATGATGTGTACTGAGCAGTGCTGCGGGCGTATGATGTGTACTGAGCAGAGCTGCGGGCGTATGATGTGTACAGAGCAGAGCTGCGGGTGTATGATGTGTATAGAGCAGAGCTGCGGGTGTATGATGTGTACTGAGCAGAGCTGCGGGTGTATGATGTGTACAGAGCAGAGCTGCGGGTGTATGATGTGTATAGAGCAGAGCTGCGGGCGTATGATGTGTACTGAGCAGAGCTGCGGGTGTATGATGTGTACAGAGCAGAGCTGCGGGTGTATGATGTGTACAGAGCAGTGCTGCGGGTGTATGATGTGTACTGAGCAGAGCTGCGGGTGTATGATGTGTACTGAGCAGAGCTGCGGGTGTATGATGTGTACTGAGCAGAGCTGCGGGTGTATGATGTGTACTGAGCAGAGCTGCGGGTGTATGATGTGTATAGAGCAGAGCTGCGGGCGTATGATGTGTACTGAGCAGAGCTGCGGGTGTATGATGTGTATAGAGCAGAGCTGCGGGTGTATGATGTGTACTGAGCAGAGCTGCGGGTGTATGATGTGTACAGAGCAGAGCTGCGGGTGTATGATGTGTACTGAGCAGAGCTGCGGGCGTATGATGTGTACTGAGCAGTGCTGCGGGTGTATGATGTGTACAGAGCAGAGCTGCGGGTGTATGATGTGTACAGAGCAGAGCTGCGGGTGTATGATGTGTACAGAGCAGAGCTGCGGGTGTATGATGTGTACTGAGCAGAGCTGCGGGTGTATGATGTGTACTGAGCAGTGCTGCGGGTGTATGATGTGTACAGAGCAGAGCTGCGGGTGTATGATGTGTACAGAGCAGAGCTGCGGGTGTATGATGTGTACTGAGCAGAGCTGCGGGTGTATGATGTGTACTGAGCAGAGCTGCGGGTGTATGATGTGTACTGAGCAGAGCTGCGGGTGTATGATGTGTATAGAGCAGAGCTGCGGGCGTATGATGTGTACTGAGCAGAGCTGCGGGTGTATGATGTGTATAGAGCAGAGCTGCGGGTGTATGATGTGTACTGAGCAGAGCTGCGGGTGTATGATGTGTACAGAGCAGAGCTGCGGGTGTATGATGTGTACTGAGCAGAGCTGCGGGCGTATGATGTGTACTGAGCAGTGCTGCGGGTGTATGATGTGTACAGAGCAGAGCTGCGGGTGTATGATGTGTACAGAGCAGAGCTGCGGGTGTATGATGTGTACAGAGCAGAGCTGCGGGTGTATGATGTGTACAGAGCAGAGCTGCGGGTGTATGATGTGTACTGAGCAGAGCTGCGGGCGTATGATGTGTACTGAGCAGTGCTGCGGGTGTATGATGTGTACAGAGCAGAGCTGCGGGTGTATGATGTGTACAGAGCAGTGCTGCGGGTGTATGATGTGTACTGAGCAGAGCTGCGGGTGTATGATGTGTACAGAGCAGAGCTGCGGGTGTATGATGTGTACAGAGCAGTGCTGCGGGTGTATGATGTGTACAGAGCAGAGCTGCGGGTGTATGATGTGTACAGAGCAGAGCTGCGGGTGTATGATGTGTACAGAGCAGAGCTGCGGGTGTATGATGTGTACAGAGCAGAGCTGAGGGTGTATGATGTGTACAGAGCAGAGCTGCGGGTGTATGATGTGTACTGAGCAGAGCTGCGGGTGTATGATGTGTACAGAGCAGAGCTGCGGGTGTATGATGTGTACAGAGCAGAGCTGAGGGTGTATGATGTGTACAGAGCAGAGCTGCGGGTGTATGATGTGTACTGAGCAGAGCTGCGGGTGTATGATGTGTACAGAGCAGAGCTGCGGGTGTATGATGTGTACTGAGCAGAGCTGCGGGTGTATGATGTGTACAGAGCAGAGCTGCGGGTGTATGATGTGTACGGAGCAGAGCTGCGGGCGTATGATGTGTACGGAGCAGTGCTGCGGGTGTATGATGTGTATAGAGCAGAGCTGCGGGTGTATGATGTGTACAGAGCAGAGCTGCGGGTGTATGATGTGTATAGAGCAGAGCTGCGGGTGTATGATGTGTACAGAGCAGAGCTGCGGGTGTATGATGTGTATAGAGCAGAGCTGCGGGCGTATGATGTGTACAGAGCAGAGCTGCGGGTGTATGATGTGTATAGAGCAGAGCTGCGGGCGTATGATGTGTACAGAGCAGAGCTGCGGGCGTATGATGTGTACAGAGCAGAGCTGCGGGTGTGTGATGTGTACTGAGCAGAGCTGCGGGTGTATGATGTGTACAGAGCAGAGCTGCGGGTGTATGATGTGTACAGAGCAGAGCTGCGGGTGTATGATGTGTATAGAGCAGAGCTGCGGGTGTATGATGTGTACAGAGCAGAGCTGCGGGCGTATGATGTGTACTGAGCAGTGCTGCGGGCGTATGATGTGTACTGAGCAGAGCTGCGGGCGTATGATGTGTACTGAGCAGAGCTGCGGGTGTATGATGTGTACTGAGCAGAGCTGCGGGTGTATGATGTGTACAGAGCAGAGCTGCGGGTGTATGATGTGTACTGAGCAGAGCTGCGGGTGTATGATGTGTACAGAGCAGAGCTGCGGGTGTATGATGTGTACTGAGCAGAGCTGCGGGTGTATGATGTGTACAGAGCAGAGCTGCGGGTGTATGATGTGTACAGAGCAGAGCTGCGGGTGTATGATGTGTACAGAGCAGAGCTGCGGGTGTATGATGTGTACAGAGCAGAGCTGCGGGTGTATGATGTGTACTGAGCAGAGCTGCGGGTGTATGATGTGTACAGAGCAGAGCTGCGGGTGTATGATGTGTACTGAGCAGAGCTGCGGGTGTATGATGTGTACAGAGCAGAGCTGCGGGTGTATGATGTGTACAGAGCAGTGCTGCGGGTGTATGATGTGTACTGAGCAGAGCTGCGGGTGTATGATGTGTACAGAGCAGAGCTGCGGGTGTATGATGTGTACAGAGCAGTGCTGCGGGTGTATGATGTGTACTGAGCAGAGCTGCGGGTGTATGATGTGTACTGAGCAGAGCTGCGGGTGTATGATGTGTACTGAGCAGAGCTGCGGGTGTATGATGTGTACTGAGCAGAGCTGCGGGTGTATGATGTGTATAGAGCAGAGCTGCGGGCGTATGATGTGTACTGAGCAGAGCTGCGGGTGTATGATGTGTATAGAGCAGAGCTGCGGGTGTATGATGTGTACTGAGCAGAGCTGCGGGTGTATGATGTGTACAGAGCAGAGCTGCGGGTGTATGATGTGTACTGAGCAGAGCTGCGGGCGTATGATGTGTACTGAGCAGTGCTGCGGGTGTATGATGTGTACAGAGCAGAGCTGCGGGTGTATGATGTGTACAGAGCAGAGCTGCGGGTGTATGATGTGTACAGAGCAGAGCTGCGGGTGTATGATGTGTACTGAGCAGAGCTGCGGGTGTATGATGTGTACTGAGCAGTGCTGCGGGTGTATGATGTGTACAGAGCAGAGCTGCGGGTGTATGATGTGTACAGAGCAGAGCTGCGGGTGTATGATGTGTACTGAGCAGAGCTGCGGGTGTATGATGTGTACTGAGCAGAGCTGCGGGTGTATGATGTGTATAGAGCAGAGCTGCGGGCGTATGATGTGTACTGAGCAGAGCTGCGGGTGTATGATGTGTATAGAGCAGAGCTGCGGGTGTATGATGTGTACTGAGCAGAGCTGCGGGTGTATGATGTGTACAGAGCAGAGCTGCGGGTGTATGATGTGTACTGAGCAGAGCTGCGGGCGTATGATGTGTACTGAGCAGTGCTGCGGGCGTATGATGTGTACAGAGCAGAGCTGCGGGTGTATGATGTGTACAGAGCAGAGCTGCGGGTGTATGATGTGTACAGAGCAGAGCTGCGGGTGTATGATGTGTACAGAGCAGAGCTGCGGGTGTATGATGTGTACTGAGCAGAGCTGCGGGCGTATGATGTGTACTGAGCAGTGCTGCGGGTGTATGATGTGTACAGAGCAGAGCTGCGGGTGTATGATGTGTACAGAGCAGTGCTGCGGGTGTATGATGTGTACTGAGCAGAGCTGCGGGTGTATGATGTGTACAGAGCAGAGCTGCGGGTGTATGATGTGTACAGAGCAGTGCTGCGGGTGTATGATGTGTACAGAGCAGAGCTGCGGGTGTATGATGTGTACAGAGCAGAGCTGCGGGTGTATGATGTGTACAGAGCAGAGCTGCGGGTGTATGATGTGTACAGAGCAGAGCTGAGGGTGTATGATGTGTACAGAGCAGAGCTGCGGGTGTATGATGTGTACTGAGCAGAGCTGCGGGTGTATGATGTGTACAGAGCAGAGCTGCGGGTGTATGATGTGTACAGAGCAGAGCTGAGGGTGTATGATGTGTACAGAGCAGAGCTGCGGGTGTATGATGTGTACTGAGCAGAGCTGCGGGTGTATGATGTGTACAGAGCAGAGCTGCGGGTGTATGATGTGTACAGAGCAGAGCTGCGGGCGTATGATGTGTACGGAGCAGAGCTGCGGGCGTATGATGTGTACGGAGCAGAGCTGCGGGCGTATGATGTGTACGGAGCAGAGCTGCGGGCGTATGATGTGTACGGAGCAGAGCTGCGGGCGTATGATGTGTACGGAGCAGAGCTGCGGGTGTATGATGTGTACGGAGCAGAGCTGCGGGTGTATGATGTGTACTGAGCAGAGCTGCTGGCGTATGATGTGTACAGAGCAGAATTGCGGGTGTATGATGTGTACAGAGCAGAATTGCGGGTGTATGATGTGTACGGAGCAGAGCTGCGGGCATAGGAAAGAGCATAGCTATGGGTGTAGGACTTGTACGGAGCAGAACTGCGGGCGTAGGAAGGAACATAGCTGCGGTTTTAGGACATGGACGTAGCAGAACTGCTGGTGTGCCATGCGGATGGAGCAGAGCTGCGGGTATAGAACACGGAATGAGCAGTGCTGCGGGCGTAGAACGCTTATGGAGCAGAGCTTAGGATGTGCTATGCGGATGGAGCAGAGCTGCTGGTGGACAACACGGACTGGAGAACGCTGCGGGCCTGAAACAATTATGGAGCAGAGCTGCGGGCGTAGAACGCTTATGGAGCAGAGCTGAGGGTGTAGGACGAGAACGGAGCAGAGCTGAGGGTGTAGGACACGGATGGAGCAGAACTGCAGGCATAGGAAGGAGCAGAGCTGCGGGTGTAAGACACGGAGGGAGCAGAGCTGCTGGTGTAGCACGCAGATGGAGCAGAGCTGAGGGTGTAGGACGCGGATGGAGCTGTGTTGCGGGGGTAGGACACTTACACAGCAGAACTGAGGGTGTAGGACATGGAAGGACCAGAGCTGCGGGTGTACGAAACGGAGGGAGCACAGCTGCTGGTGTAGGACGCGGATGGAGCAGAGCTAGGACACGGGTGGAGCAGAACTGCAGGCATAGGAAGGAGCAGAGCTGCGGGTGTAGGGCACGGACAGAGCAGAGATGAGGGTGTAGGACACGGACAGAGCAGAGCCGAAGGTGTAGGATGCGGATGGAGCAGAGCTGAGGGTGTAGGACGCAGATGGAGCAGAGCTAGGACACGGATGGAGCAGAATTGCAGGCATAGGAAGGAGCAGAGCTGCGGGTGTAGGACACGGAGGGAGCAGAGCTGCGGGTGTAGGACACGGAGGGAGCAGAGCTGCGGGTGTAGGGCGCGGACAAAGCACAGGTGAGGGTGTAGGACACGGATGGAGCAGAACTGCAGGCATAGGAAGGAGCAGAGCTGCGGGTGTAGGACATGGAGAGAGCAGAGCTGCTGGTGTAGGACGCGGATGGAGCAGAGCTGAGGGTGTAGGACGCGGATGGAGCAGAGCTGAGGGTGTAGGACGCGGATGGAGCAGAGCTGCCGGCGTACCGCTAGCACTTATTACATTGCTATACATGATGTAATGTAAGCTATATGTTATCTATATCGATCATTCTCGTTACATCATGTTAAACTGAAGAAATAAACCGTCATACATGCTGGAATAAGTGCAATGTGTAGGTGTACATTCACACTGTGGCCAGTAACAGACAAAACCTAGAGTAAAAACATTGAATAGATACCCTGCAGTAAATAAATAGTAATAGTACGTGTAACTAACATAGGATACATAGCTGACACTTATGATCAAAACCAGCCATTACACCACAAAATGGTGTACACCATCAGGATGGTGCTGAACTCTAGTAGTTCACTTCCCTATGTGTCAGCAGGTCTCAACATTAGTGGGGGAGAGCAAGATCCGTACACAACTGCTCCACACCAGCCTATGGAAAACTAAATAGATGGCTGCACAGCCCAACAGGGGGCAGCACCCTATATGTACAAAATAGAAGGCACTAAAGCCAAACTGAAGACTTGGGCCAGCACAACTGTTGGTACAATGTTGGCAGTGGACAGTGGTCATCATATGTAATATGACCTTTACAGTCTACACAAAAACAATGTACAACAATCCAGTCTATGTTCTGACCCCTTTCTATCATACTTGGCAGAACATTTATCAGTAATTTGGGGTAGTTACTCTTCTGTGGGAAGGGACCAGATGGGCAAATCTTCATCAGGCACTTACATAGGTGGTAAAAAGACCCCGGTTCATCAAATCCAACCTTTCTCCACCAATTGTACATTTCATCACTAATTTAACTGTAACCCTCAATGTTATGTGTGTCAAAGAAATCTCCCAGCCCTTTTTCTAAAAGCTGTTAGTGTCTGCCATTACTGCCTCCTGTGGTCCACGGTTAATCCACAGGTAAATCCGCAACGGGGGCACATAGCCTGAAGGTAGAAAGTGGAGGAAACATTCTGCCCTTTTACTACTGGTGAAGGAAGATACCCATTGAGAATGATGTGTAGCAGCAGATGGAGAAGTGAATCTTGATGTTGCAACCAGACCAAGTGCCCAATCGTGGAGTTGTCACCACCTGACTTAACTAAAGTCTTGCATGGCTGCTGAGGGGCCAAACCACTGACCCAGTGGGCCTTGAAAGTCAGGGTACAGTGAACATTTGCAAGAATCAGGAAACAGCCCACGTTCTTCTGCACCTGAGGGCATGCATTGGTTAAATGTTTTTGCAAGAAATAATTTCGGTTGAGAATCTAAAATTTATCGTGAGGCAGAGCACCCAACATTTCCTCAATCACCGTTGAATCCATTATAAAGAACCTTTCACCAAATATTTCATGTTGAACTGGACACATTATGTAATAGGTGCTGCAGAGTAGGATAAAACGTTTGATTTTGCCTCTCCATTGCCGAAATATTAGTGATCAAATTATTTTGCTCCTAAATACTTCATTTTTTTAAAAGTCCAAGTGGGCATTACCAGTGAGATTTCACTGGAGGCGTGTACTTCTTCCCCTGTAAGATGCTCAACAATCATAAGTAGGCAGCAACCCACAGGGGAAAGAATATCACACGCCACAATAGTTTAGAACAGGCACAGTATGAGATGTATTCGCAAACAGGCTGCAATTCAAGACTATCAATTCAAATGAGAATTATTAGCTGGACCAAAAAAACATTAGCATTGACAAATCGAGTGTAGCGCTGCCAACGCTGCTGTACTGCCCCTTCCTCCTGTGAACCACACTCAGGTCTACTGTGCTCCAGCACAAATAATCACTCAGCAGTACGAAGAGCTGACTGTCGTTCTGTCTCACGCAGAGCCTGTACTAAGCTACAGTATGTGTGCCTGCTGCATCCAAGTAAAAAGATTTCCAGTGTGAACAATCACAAAGCACAATATGAATATGCATGCTCTAGATAGCTAACGTCAATAGTCACAGAAATATATATTTCCAACTTAATACCAGATTCTTGATCTCTCCAGTTCTGGCAATTTATTTCCTATTTCTATTAAGAATATTTGTATAATACAAGAAAAAGAACAAAATGGTAAAGTTAAAATAACATATAATGTGAACTTATGGTTATTGTGCGGCCATCAAGCAATGGTTCCTGTAATTTTATGAAGATATGTGCATGTAGACATCGGCCTAAGGCTGGCCTCACACTAGCGTGTTTTACGGACGTAAGAGAGGTGCTGAAAATACGGATTGCATACGGTACAATGCTTCTCTATGCCCCAGCTCCTATCAGCCGTATTTTACTGATCCGTATTATACGGTCTTCTACGGCCGTAGAAAATAGCAGCATGCTGCGTTTGTCACCGTATTGCGCAAAAAATACACCAATGAAAGTCTATGGGGGCCAGAAAAATACGGATTACACACGGACCAGCAGTGTAACTTGCGAGAAATACGCAGCGGTGTTAAAGAGAAAAGCCGGCAATTCAGTGTGTGTACAGTAAAATCACACCGACAGGTTAGACTAGAATAGCTAAAATAAATGTCTACACATAGTATAGGGGTATATATATATGTCAGTGAGACACATATATGTATATATATTGATATTTCATACAGCGCTAGACAGCTTAAAAGCCGGTAGTTCAATTGCCGGCTTTTGCTATCTCCTTCCCAAACCCGACATGATATGAGACATGGTTTACATACAGTACACCATCTCATATCCCCATTTTTTTTGCATATTCCACACTACTGATGTTAGTAGTGTGTATGTGCAAAAATTTGGCGCTCTAGCTATTAATTTAAAGGGTTAAATCGCAGAAAAAAATGGCGTGGGCTCCCGCGCAATTTTCTCCGCCAGAGTAGTAAAGCAAGTGACTGAGGGCAGATATTAATAGCCTGGAGAGGGTCCATGGTTATTGCCCCCCCCCCCCCCCCCTGGCTAAAAACATCAGCCCCCAGCCACCCCAGAAAAGGCACATCTGGAAGGTGCGCCTATTCTGGCACTTGGCCACTCTCTTCCCATTCCCGTGTAGCGGTGGGATATGGGGTAATGAAGGGTTAATGCCACTTTGCTATTGTAAGGTGACATTAAGCCAGATCAATAATGGAGAGGCGTCAATTATGACACCTATCCATTATTAATTCAATAGTATAAAATGGTTAAAAAACACACACATTATTACAAAGTCTTTTAATGAAATAAATACACAGGTTGTTGGAATAGTTTATTATACTGGTAATTCACCTGAAGACCCTCACTCTGTAAAAAAGGTAAAATAAAAAAACAATATCCCATACCTTCTGATGATCAGTCTCGTCCCACGCTGTAAATCCATCTGAAGGGGTTAACTAATTTTACAAGCAGGAGCTCTGCTAATGCAGCTGTGCTCCAACCAGTGAAACCCCAGGGAATGAATGGAAAGTAGGTCAATGACCTGTAGTTACCTTCAGTTGCGGTGAGGCGCCCTCTGCTGGATGTCCTCATATGAACTCGAGCGTGGGAAAATATTCTGAAAAGTTCCGGCTTTTAAGCTATCTAGCGCTGTATGAAATACTATATATATATATATGTCTCACTGATAGATATATATATATATATATATATATACATATATATATATATATATACAGTATATTTGTTTTTACGATTTTTTGAGAACATGGATCCATTGTATGTCCGTATGTCGGTTTTGCAAGCCTACGAGAAAATCTCGCAGTACGGATGCCATACGGATTACATACGGAGGATGCCATGCGCAAAATACGCTGACACACCCTGCCTACGGATGAGATACGGATCACTATTTTGGGGACTTATCTGCGTATTACGGCCGTAAATTACGGATCGTATTTTTATACGCTGAGTGTGAGGCCGGCCTAAGAGACAAATATTGATTCTGCATCACTTGAGGTTTTTGTTAACTTTGTCTTTATTAAATTTATAAAGAAAAGGTACAATCACAAGGCATTAACTCCTTAAGGACCAGGGGTATTTCCATTTGTGCATTTCCATTTTTTGCTTCCCTTCTTCCCAGAGCCATAACTCTTTTTAGGGTACGTGCACACGTATTCTGGTGGACTGCAGATTTTTCCGCAGCGGATTTGAAAAAACCGCAGTGCAAAATCGCTGCGTTTTTCCCTGTGGATTTATTGCAGTTTCTACTGCGGATTCCGCTGCGGCTTTACACCGGCAGTTTTCTATTGGAGCAGGTGTAAAACCACAGCAGAATCCGGACAAAGATTTGACATGCTGCGGAATGTAAACCGCTGCGTTTCCGCGCGTTTTTTCCGCAGCATGTGCAGTGCAGACTTCGTTTCCCATAGGTTAACATGGTACTGTAAACTCATGGTAAACCGCTGCAGATCCGCAGCGTGTGCACATACCCTTATTTTTCCATCAATATGGCCATGTGAGGGCTTTTTTTTTTTTTTTTTGCGGGACGAGTTGTACTTTTGAATGGCATCATTGATTTTACCATATCATGTACTGGAAAATGAGAAAAAAAATCCAAATTTGGTGAAATTGAAAAAAAAAGTGCAATTTCACAATTGTTTTTTGGAATTTTTTTTACCATGTTCACTAAATGCTAAAACTCACCTGCCATTATGATTCTTTGCAGGTCATTACGAGTTCATAGACATTAAACATGTCTAGGTTTTTTTTTTATTTAAGTGGTGAAAAAAAATTGCAAAATTTAAAAAAAAAATTATTTTTTTTTTTGCAATTTTCCGATACTTGTAGCGTCTCCATTTTTCGGGATCTGGGGCTAGATGAGGGCTTATTTTTTGCGCACCAAGTTGATGTTTTTATTGATAAAATTATGGTGTGTATACGATCTTTTGATCTCCAGTTATTGCATTTTATTACAATGTTGCCAGGACCAAAAAACTAATTCTGGCATTTCCATTTTTTTTCTCAGTACGCAGTTTACTGAATGGATTCATTCTCTTTATATATTGATAGATCGGACGACTCTGATCTCAAAGCTTGAACTTTGATGTTTGGCGGATGTCGTGCAGCTGCCCTTCTGCTTGGGTCACAATTTTTGCTGCTAAGAATTTTTTTATGAATTTATTAAGAAAACTTACACCTCAGCACAAAAATTGAAGGGGCCTATGAATACTAAATGCTAGGACAGAAATTCAGATACACTTGAATTAGGCCAGAAAATTTGATCAGTATTTTATCTGTTTAATGTGAATTGAATGAGCATTATCACACTCTGCGGTCTTTCCAGAAATCAAAGTATTAAAAAATATAGGTAAGACAAAATAAAAAAAAAAAATATTTACCTGGCCCTACCTGTCCCACCACAAAGCCCTGGTCCAGTTGTCTTCGTCTGTCCAGTCACCGATGTAGCTTCTTCAAAGGCATCTTCACCGCCTCCTGTACTGACTAAGCATTGTGTCGTCATGATGTTGTATCTAGCCTATCATTAGGCATTGACACTGACTGATCGCTGGCTCTGTACTGCTGCAATGCAGAGCTAGCTATCAGTCAGTGGTTACAGCTGTCGCTCACTATATACTGAACAGTGACTAAAGTAGCGTTGGCCACACTTCTATGATGGAAAACGGGAGGTTGGTGGAAGGAATAAAGTTGCCATAATTCCCTCCTGGCAGCCAGCTAATTGTGTAGATTAGCCCCAAATTTAACATGACAGGTTCATTTTAAGGCCAGCCATTCACTACCCTAACATTCTCAGAGAAGAATCTTGCACCATGATTATAGGGCACCGTTAAGTTACTTCTGCAGTTTGGGCTGTCATGTTGTCTGTATGTTATTACCATATTAAAAAAATGTAAAATTGGTAGTGAAAATTTTTATGGTATTTTCTATGAATTTTTAACCATGTAGCATACGTATGGAGTTCTTAACTTTCCACTGTGGTCCTTGTTCCTCTTACCAAGTAAGCCAGCTCCTATATTCCAGCCCCATCTGTCTGTGTTCCTGCCTGCAGTGTGCAGACCTCCTTCTTCGGAAACAGACAGATGTTTAGCTCGGACGAATATCGTAATGCAATGCTTCGGACTGGCCGGAGGCTCTCCTGACCCGAGCGTGATAGCTGCACAGAAATACATGCTATCACACTTGGGTCAGAAGGGCTTCTGACCTGAGGACTCCTCTCCTGCCATTCAAAAATCCTGCATCTCAGAAGCCTCCATTTTGCTGCTCTAAGGCCAGGGTTTACACTTGCGTTTGGCTGGGCTGCGTATGGCTTCGTACTTCCTCCATTAAGCTCTGCCTACTTCCACATGCGTCCTGCATACCTACATGTTGCGTTTCCGTGGGGTCGGCGGGCACGTCAAAACGCCGCATGTGGGCACATCCGCAAACGCTTGTCCCTACGAACCCAATGCTAAAGATAGGTACGCAGGATGCATGTGGAAGTAGGCGGAGATTAAGGGAGGAAGTACGGAGCCACATGCAGACCAGCCAAATGCAAGTATGAACTTAGCCTAAATCAGTAGTTTTACAGCTCTTCATTGTACCGGTAAGCACACTCATGCCCCCCTTTTGCCTTTTTTTTCTCTAGACCTCTTTCAGGGAAGACTCCCTCCACCTCCCCTCTCCACAGGCAGCCTCTCTTGGCATTGGTCACCCACTTCGTTTGTGCTCTGATAAACACATACCAGTTGGTCAGCTGAGCTTCCTCTGCAGCCAATGCCTTAAGTAATAGAGAAATCTGAATAGGTCCAGTCTTTGATCTAGGCCACCCTCTCGGATTCTATGGTTTAATTTCTGGAGCACTTGCCAGCCCAGCTTGCCCTTCATGTTTGCTTATTCATACGAATCATAAGCCCTCCTTTCATGCAGAATTTGAAAAGCCTACCCTACCTTCCACCCACTACTCTCACAAATGATGTAGTGTTATGTCCCACAGCTGCTCTTTAGCCTCCCTGGATCACTCATTTGTATCCTCACAGCAGTAAGGCTACTTTCACACTGGCGTTTTTTGCCAGACGTCGCAATGCGTCGTTTATGGCAAAAAACGCATCCTGTTTGCAGGATGCGTTTTTGCCCCATAGATTAACATTAGCGACGCATTGCGACACTTTGCCACACGTCGCAACCGTCGTGCGATGGTTGCGCCGTGTTGTGGCGGACCGCCGGGAGCAAAAAACGTTACATGTAACGTTTTTTGCTCCTGACGGACCGCTTTTTCCGACCGCGCATGCGCGGCCGGAACTCCGCCCCCACCTCCCCGCACCTCACAATGGGGCAGCGGATGCGCCGGAGAAATGCATCCGCTGCACCCGTTGTGCAGTGCGTCAAATGCTAGCGTCGGAATCTCTGCCCGACGCATTGCGACGGGGAGATTTCGACGCTAGTGTGAAAGTAGCCTAAGCTGTGACGCTGAGTCACTTCTCACGTACAAGCTGTGAGTCAAGGAAGTCAAGGAGTCAGAGGTCAAGAGCCAGGAGGGAACGTCATAAACAGAGGGAAGAAACAAAGGTTTAGTCAGGTCACAGTCAAAATACCAAGGTCAGACTGTCAAGGCAAAAGGGGTAATACAAACTGGTAATCAATAGGCAAATCCAGGGTCCAGCAATAGAAGATCAGAATGTCTGCATGCATTCAGAGCACAAGCACAGAGAACACACCATACTGAGCTCAAAGCTATGACTGGCAGCTATCTGGGCCTGACAGCATGGTTAAGTAGCTGGGTAATCACTTGGAACAAGGAACACCTGCAGGAAGCTTAGCACCACCAAATCTCAGATTGGACAGCTGAGCTGTAAATCAAATTACCGAGAGCCCAGCACCCCCCTGAATTAGATTGGATGATTGAGAGGTGGGATCATTAAGTAGGTGAAATATACAAATAACAAAAAACTGGCACTTCCAAATCAGAAAACTGGTGTGTACAGGTGTTAACTAGGAGTAGCCATCTCTATATATAACAAAGTTGCACTCTGTAATGCTAAAGCATACGAGTATGAAATATTATCTAGAGCAGTAATGCTATTCATAAGAAAAAAATGGAGATATTTAGCACATAATTCAACCAATTCATGCAAGCCCAGCAACCACTGACAAGGAGATCTCCAGTTTGCCTTGAACTAATGTGTCTACTGTGAATACCTCGCTCAGCCTAAGGGCTCATACTCACCTTCGAGAAACTCGGATGAGTCTCGCATGTCAATGCCCGGCACTCAGGAGCGGAGCATGCGGCCGCATAGCAATACAAGCAGCCGCATGCTCCGCTCTCGAGAGCCGGGTGCAGTGCCAGGCATTGACGTGCGAGACTCATCCAAGTTTCTCGCAGGTGAGTATGAGCCCAAAATCCAGAATTTATGGGTAGGTAGGATCCTGCTGCAATTAAAACTGCCATAGGCTGGATAAAAAAATTAAAAATAGTAAATAAAACCCCCCTTCATCACCCCCGGTAAAAATAATGAAGAAATATATATATTTATTTCCATTAGGGTTAGAGTTGGGCTAAAGGAAGTTGGGCTAAAGCCAGGGTTGCGCTAGGGTTAGGGTTGTGGCTATGGTTGGGATTACAGTTAAGGGTGTGTAGGGTTAGGGTTTTGGATAGGGTTGGGATTAGGGTTAGGAGTGTTGGGGTTAGGGTTGAGATTAGGGGTGTGTTGGGATTAGGGTTGGAGTTAGAATTGGGGGGTTTCCCGTTTGGGTACCTCAAGGAGTCTCCAAACGCGACATGGCGCCACCATTGATTCCAGCCAATTTTACGTTCAAAAAGTCAAACCGTGCTCCCTCTCCTCTGAGCTCTGCCATGCGCCCAAACAGTGGCTTTGCCCCACATACGGGTATTGGTGTATTCTGGAGAAACTGCACAACATATTTTGTGGTCCACTTTCTCCTGATACCCTTGTGAAAAAAAAATGGTTCCAAAGTAAATTTTGTGTGTGTGGAAGGGGGAGGGGTGCAGTTTTTAGAATGGTGTCATTTTTGGGTATCTTCTGTTATATTGACCCCCCCAAACTCACTTCAAATGTGAGGTGGTCCCTAAAAAAAATGGTTTTGTAAATTTTATTGGAAAAATGAGAAATCACTGGTCAACTTTTAACCCTTGTAACGTCCTAACAAAAAAAATATGTTTCCAAAATTGTGCTGATGTAAAGTAGACATGTGAGAAATGTGAAAGAATAGTTACGTTAAAACCAAGCATATCATTGTTTTTCTTCTGAAATTCTCATTACATTTGATGTGTCACATGACCCTCTTCCCATTGGAAAAAATAAAGTTGGATACAAAATGGCCAACTTCAAAATGGCCGCCATGGTCACCACCCATCTCGAAAAGTTTCCCCTCTCCCATCTACTAATGTGCCGCAAACAGGAAGTGGATATCACCAACCATTCCCATTTTATTTAGGTGTATCCATATAAATGGCCCACCCTGTGCATTACGAGCCAACACCTATGTTGTCCATGTGTGGGGTATTTTAGCGACACACAGTCAGTAAAGAAAGATGGATGAAATATTCTCTTCAACCAAATAGACTCAAAGTGAATAAATAAACTATTTTCCTATAACTTCTTCAAATATTTTTCTACAACTACTTTATGAAGATAATCCAATAAACTGCTATTTTATTAAAAAAATTATTGTGAAGTCCTCCTTGTGTAACACAATATATACATATAACATACCGTATTTTTCGCTTTGTAAGACGATCCGGATTATAAGATGCACCCCAAATTTTGAGGAAAAAACCCTTTTTTTAATAAATTGGTGTTGTTTCTTATAATCCATGCGTCTTATTGCTTACCGGGGGGGGGGGGGGGGGGGGTTTGGGTGGTGGCTGCGGTGAAGGGGGGTCCCAGGGTCGCTGCTGGAGGAGGCAGGAGTGGAGCGTTGCTGCAGGCTGGGATGAGGGGGTGTGCAGGTGTCCTGTGCTGCGGGGGGATTCTGTGCTGCAGGGGGGCGTCTCCGGTGATGCTTGCATCTCTGGTGCTGCTGGAGGCTCTGTCAACATTTTGAGAAAGGCCACAGCCCCCCGGCAGTTCATCCATGCTTTCCTGTGAGATGGAATATGGAATTCGGGAAAATGGCCGCAGCGAGGCGCGACTCATGCGCAGATGGAGATCTCGGGACCAAGATCTCGAGAGATGAGATCTCAATCTCAGCGCTGAAATCTCATCTCCTGAGATCTTGGTGCCGAGAACTTTATCTGCGCATGTGCCGCCTCCCGGCGGCCATTTTCCCCGAAGTCCGTGGCACGGGA
Source organism: Ranitomeya imitator (assembly GCF_032444005.1). Classification (NCBI taxonomy): domain Eukaryota; kingdom Metazoa; phylum Chordata; class Amphibia; order Anura; family Dendrobatidae; genus Ranitomeya; species Ranitomeya imitator. The sequence goes on along the minus strand of NC_091283.1, from coordinate 641,971,845 downwards.
AAGCATGGACGAACTACCGGGGGCTCTGGCCTTTCTCAAAATGTCAGCAGAGCTCCCCGCAGCACCAGAGATGCAAGCATCACCCTGGGCAGAGGGTGACACCCTGGGCAGCGGACAACCCCTCATCCCAGCCTGCAACGGTACCGGTATATCTGCTTTGTAAGACGCACCCCCATTTTCCCCCCAAATTTGGGGGAAATAAAGTGCGTCTTACAAAACAAAAATACGGTATATTTAATAGATAAAGTGGCCTAGTGAACAAAGTATTCAAGTTTTGGGTCCCTGGCCAGGAAATTCCCTAGCTCTCGATTCTGTCGAGAACCTGTAGTCAATCCATAAGTGATGACGTACAGTGTAAATACATAAAGGGGATAAGTATGGGGCACTTTATATTGTGTTCATGTGTCAACTAAAATTTCTACTTGTCCTATCAGCTCTCAGAGTGAGGAATTTCCACATTTGCTGTGCTGTTGATGGGACGGAAAGAAAAGAGATTTACATTCAAAATTACCACTTTTCATCTGCACCGTGGTGCTATGTAATTCTCGAAGTTGTAAGAAGACTTGGACTCACCATCAGAGACATCACAGAACTCTTGCACAGAAGCAAAGAGCTACAACTGACAGACGATGTACGGATGATCTCTACTCCTTATCCCTTAAAGGCTGGATATATTGAATATTTAACAGATCCATCTTTAGGTGGGAACAACTTGCTACTTATGTGTACTACAGAGCAGTTTGCAACTTTCATTTTTATTTTTCTACCTTTGGTACCAGGCAATAGTCAGAGCACCTTGTTTTGCCACTAAAGGTACCTTCACACTGAACGATATCGCTAGCGATCCGTGACGTTGCAGCGTCCTGGCTAGCGATATCGTTGAGTTTGACAGGCAGCAGCGATCAGGATCCTGCTGTGCCATCGTTGGTCGGCGCAGAAAGTCCAGAACTTTATTTCGTCGCTGGACACCCACAGACATCGCTGAATCGGCGTGTGTGACGCCGATTCAGCGATGTCTTCACTGGTAACCAGGGTAAACATCGGGTTACTAAGCGCAGGGCCGCGCTTAGTAACCCGATGTTTACCCTGGTTACCAGCGTAAACGTAAAAAAAAACAAACACTGTCTGTCCCCCGGCGCTGTGCTTCTCTGCACTGTGTAAGCGCCAGCCGGAAAGCAGAGCACAGCGGTGACGTCACCGCTGTGCTTTCCGGCTGGCGCTCACAGTCAGTGCAGAGAAGCACAGCGCCGGGGGACATACACCGGAATGTAAGTATGTAGTGTTTGGTTTTTTTTACGTTTACGCTGGTAACCAGGGTAAACATTGGGTTACTAAGCGCGGCCCTGCGCTTAGTAACCCGATGTTTACCCTGGTTACTAAGGGACTTCGCATAGTTGGTCGCTGGAGAGCTGTCTGTGTGACAGCTCTCCAGCAACCACACAGCAACGTTGCAGCGATCGGGATCGTTGTCTAGATCGCTGCAGCGTCGCTAAATGTGACGGTACCTTAATTGCAGCAGCAGTGCAATACACATGGAGGGATATTACAATACATCTAATAAATAAACATCCAAACACAAGGCTCTAAGTTGTAAAAGTAGATATTTAATAATTGTTAACAAGTTTCAAAGGGGTTGTCCGAAGCCTCTCTTTCACTAAATCTGAAATCAGACTTGGAGAGCCGCTACTGTATGTGATCTGAACTATTGACAAGACACCTATTTAATTCTTAATTAGTCTTATGCTGTAGCGAACGCCAATGGGTCCTGTGAGCCGGGGGAGCATAGATGCGTTCCAACTTCAATAATTACTGTATAATCAGGAGTAAGATAACTTAGTGATGAGCGAGTATACTCTTGCTCGGGTTTTCCAGAGCATGTTAGGGTGGTCTCTGAGTATTTGTAAGTGCTCGGAGATTTAGTTTTTGTTGAAGCAGCTGTATGATTTACAGCTGCTAGCCAGCCTGAGTATATGTGGGGGTTGCCTGGTTGTTAGGGAATCCCCACATGTAATCAAGCTGTCTAGTAGCTGCAAATCATGCAGCTGCGGCAAGGAAAACTAAATCTCCGAGCAGTCACAAATACTCGAAGACCACCCGAGCGTGCTCGGGAAAACCCGAGCAACGAGTATACTCACTCATCACTAAACTTAATATAATGGTGGGGCAGGGAACTGTCAGCTCCTTGCTCCACTATTCAGCATTGAGTCAGTTTCATACCAACAGGTTCAAGGCTATCATATTATGCCTGGTGTCCACACAGTACAGACAAGAGTATCGTATTTTGGAAATGCATTTAGATGAGTATTTTTTTCATTATGTCAATTTTTCTTATTTTTGTGTGTAAATGGGAATTCATACTGTACTACGGAGCCTGAGGGCATCACATTAGCCTTCTCATACTTCATGCTGTAATACGGGCACTGGGGGGACTTCTTACCGTATTGGAGACCATGGATGGTGGCATCATACTGTATTGGGGCATTGTGGTGGAATCGCATTGTGTGAGGGAATGCACCTTGGTAAGCATCTTAATATGCATGTGGGGTCTACTAAAGGAGAAAAATGTGTGGGGAATTTATCATGCGGACATCATACTGTGTAAGAGGCAACTTTGAAGCGTGTATGACCATCATGGTCACATCATACTGTATGAAAGAAGTACTGCAGTGGATGGGGACACTAAAGGGCATCACTAGAAGAACTATTTTTGTGTGCATGCCAGTATATATTTCTCTTTTCCCAGTCTTAAAATTGGGAGGTATGCTTTTCCGTGACTGACTGCACCTACATGTTGTGACCCCACTGAGTTATTGAGGTTTAATTAAACTTTGACTATGGGGCACCTGGTTTAATAGGCCATTTTATTAATTGCACAAAGTACACAAACTGGGAATGGATGGTTACCAACTCTCCTGGTAAATTATAGCAGCTTCACTCCATAGCTGATGTCAAATAGGAAGGAACACAGCAGCTGCAGACAACCCACTTAAGCTGCAGTTATACAATGTATACAACATATATATGTTGAATATTTTATACACACGGTTCATATATTGGTGAAATATTTGGATACTAATTTTAATGGTAATTGATTATTGTATATATTTTCTGATAATCATTTAGTGCTCTAAACCGTTTTCCCTTCCTCTTGTAAACATGTGAGTTTACTAGACTACAACATGTTAATTTTCTTCTACACATGGTCAATAAAATTCTTGAAATTGAAGACAATGGCTACTTCCCTGTGTGAATTTGCTATGGTTGACAAGACATGATTTCAGATTTAAAATCTTTCCCACTCTCTGAACATGAAAATGGTTTCATCTTTGTGTGAGTTCTCTGATATCTAACAAAATCTGATTTCTGGCTTAAACATTTCCCACATTCTGAACATGAATATAGGTTCTCTTGTGTAAATTATTTGGTGTATGACTAAAACAGATGTATTTAAAAACAGTTCCCAACTAAGCACACTAATATAGCTTCTATCCTGTGAAAATTCTCTGGTATGAAACAAATATCATTTCTACTGTATGTAAAATGTTACCCACATTCTGAATATGAAAATGGCTTCTCCTCTGTATGAATTTTCTGATGTTTCTTAAGATGTGTTTTCCGACTAAAACATTCCCCACATTCTGAACATGGAAATGGTTTCTCCCCTGTGTGATTTCTCAAATGTGCAACTAAACTGGGTTTCTGTTTAAAACTTTTCCCACATTCGGAACATGAAAATGGCTTTTCCCCTGTGTGGATTCTGTGGTGTGCAACTAAATCTGATTTATTCTTGTAACATTTTCCACACTCTGAACATGAAAATGGTTTCTCCCCTGTGTGAATTCTCTGATGTTTAACAAGATCTGATTTATGATTAAAACTTTTCCCACATTCTGAACATGAAAATGGCTTCTCCCCTGTGTGAGTTCTCTGATGTGTAACAAGATATGATTTCTCTAAAAAACATTTACCACATTCAGAACATGAAAATGGCTTCTCCCCTATGTGAATTCTCTGGTGTGCAACAAGATTTGCTTTCCAGTTAAAACATTTACCACATTCCGGACATGGAAATGGCTTTTTCCCTGTGTGAACTCGCTGATGATTAACAAGATTTGATTTTGAAATAAAAAATTCCCCACATTCGGAACATGAAAAGGTCTTCTCCCCTGTGTGAATTATCTGATGTAAAGCAAGATTTGTTTTCCGAATAAAACTTTTCCCACATTCTGAACATGAAAATGGTTTATCCCCTGTATGAATTTTCTGATGTAAAACAAGATTTGCTTTCCAATTAAAAGATTTCCCACATTCTGAACATGAAAATGGCTTTTCCCCTGTGTGACTTCTTTGATGTTCAACAAGTTTGGATTTCTCGCTATAACTTTTCCCACATTCTGAACATGGAAATGGCTTTACCCCTGTGTGAATTATCTGATGTAAAACAAGATTTCCTTTCCGATGAAAACATTTCCCACATTCTGAACATGTATACGGCTTCGCTCCTGTATGAATGCCCTGATGATTAACAAGATATTTTTTACGTTTAAAACATTTCCCACATTCTAAACATGAAAATAATTTTTCGCCTAAACAATCTGTTTGATATTCATCAACCATTCTGGGACTTTCATTTTTTATATCAGTCTTTGATAAAGCAGAAGAAAGGACCCCTTTAAAAGGATCCGATGATAGTTGTTTTCTGAGGAGGGCTGGATGTATATCTTGGATACTGGCATGGTCTTCATCTATTTCTGATTTGATATCACAATCATCTGCTGTAAAACCTGAAAACATCAGATATCCCTCTGAGCTTATGGTATAGTCATCTGTCAAGAATAAAACAAGATTTATATAAGTATATTTATATATGTTTATAACATTTCAATACAAATTGTAATGTAATCCAATTATGAAATCAATTAGACAATAGATCAAAAAGCCAGCCAGGCACGCAGCAGCAGTATGAATAATTACTAGTGATGAGAGAGTATGCTCGTTGCTTGGGTTTTCCCCAAGCACGCTCGACCTCCGAGTATTTATGACTGTTCGGAGATTTCGTTTTCATCACAGCAGCTGAATGATTTACAGCTACTAGCCAGCCTGAGTACATGTGGGGGTTGCCTGGTTGCTAGGGAATCCCCACATGTAATTAAGCAGGCTAGTAGCTGTAAATCATTCAGCTGCCACGATGAAAACTAAATCTCCGAGCAGTCATAAATACTCGGAGGTCACCCGAGCGTGCTTGGGAAAACCCGAGCAACGAGTACACTTGCTCATCACTATCAATTACATACAGTGTAAACCATGGCTTTCGAGCAAGTGTAGGGTTTTTTTGTTTTGTTTTTAATGGAATTACGCAGTTGATAATAGAAAGGAGAACAAGTTCTTTATATCTGTATATTTTTCTTTACGTTGTGGCAGCAAATAGAAATATTGGTTTCCATCACGCGTATGGGAGCAATAAGGGATCTGAAAACGAATTTGTAGGAGTGACCTCTGAAAGCCATAGTTGTCAGTCCCTGACTTTCGTACATCCCCTAGTTTAAAGGCCATGGACACTTTTCTGCACAAAAGTATAAGTGATCACATTAGTTTCTGTATCTGTTTTTTTCGAACTATACATTCCTTCTCATCAGAAACTGTCATAGCTGTTTTTTCCCCTCTAACATGTTTAAACTTTTTAATATGGGAGCATTTTCCCAGCACTGATTACATGGTACATTTTGGCTCGTCAGTACTAGTGCAGCACAAGCTCAGCTTCTCTCACCCTTTGTACTCTTGCTAAAATGGTTTACCATGACCACTCCCTCACATGGCCAGACGAGTACAAGATCTGTCCGTCATCCTCCTCTTTCCCTTTCCACCTCCATTCAGCTGTTCACATATTCACACTTGGGGGTTGTACGGCTGAAAAAGGTGTCTGATAGTCCAAAAAGGAAAACATTGCAGCATCCAGTTAATGGACCAGAATACTGCATGCAATAGAAGGTAGTTCCTGCACCCGTCTGCAATGCAAACATAGAACTGCACATATATGGCCAAAGAATTATGCAATTTGCAAATGATTTCTGACATTCCAGGCTGAACTGAGCCTTGCAGAACTCAATTCTTTGGGCAGGACGACATTTGAATGCAGTTTATGAAAATTAAGATAGTGGCCTTGGGGAGAAAGCAATGCACTTAAGAACACAGTGGGACCAGACCCTGAGCTTTAGTGTCAGTGTACGCTTGCCTCATTGGATTAGGTTTGCCACACTGCAGAAATGAACACATCAGGGGCTTGTTAGTATGCCATCTTTCATGAAAAAAATGTAACCTCCAGATAGAGTGCTCAAGAGTGTAAACATAGCATTCGACCTCAGTCAGATATAGGGTTTCTATTTTTTTTTTTTTTTTTTTTTGGGGGGGGGGGGGGGGGGGGGGGCTCATATGTGAAAATTTCCCTTTATTGATCCATTTGTACAAGAATTTCTTCAAAGCTGCTCATATCAGCTGTTCTGTGAAGAACAGACAGCACTCAGGTGACACAGATGTCATTTTTTTTGCAGCCAGCATCAGGCTGTGTTGGCATACACGTTTAGATTTTTTTGTTTGTTCCATTTTAGGAAAACAGAATTCATATCCAACACTGATCTGCTGCAAAAATTATGGAAACAGAAGTATAGCGGCCCCACTGATTATTATGGCGTCAATTCAGGTTTTGTGTCCTTTTCTTACATATGGAAAACAAAACTCAGAATGAAAAATGATTAGTGTTTAATACTCTACTAACTGACATGGATAAATATCTGTATATATGTTAGTATATTATGCTTGTAAAGAAAAATACTATTGAGGATTTTAGGCTGAGAAAATGCTCTTGTACATAATAGTGAAGCGCATTACTGATGTCTCCATATTATATCAGGGGTCCAGAGTTTGAATCTCCAACACTAACAAGCTTCTAAAGTCTATTTGCAGACATCAATTGAGCATATTGTCCTGGGTTTATGACAGGTCTGTGAACTAAGAAATATCTATTCTCTGTCAAACCTGGCTAAGATGATCACAATATAATGTGTAATGCACAAAAATGAGTAAAGTAACCAAAATAAGTTTCAAAAAATAACAAAGTCCCTTATGAGGGGCAAAAATATACTATATTAATGGTGAGAGTAGATGATAGCAGGTTAACAAAAATAAGATACTATCAGAGTCAGAAGAGAGCACTAAATCTCCATATAATGTGCGTCAAGCCTGATAATGTAAACTTACCAGATATGCAAAAAAGGTGAAAAAGAACATGTCACAAGTATAATAATCATATACTACGTGTACTATCATGGGGCATAAACAAGAAATACCAATAATAGAGGTGTGTTTCTTACAAGATGGTGGCAACAACGACGCTCGTTTCTGGCACTGATTGTTTTTTAGGTTATATTCACCTGTGTAGCTATCTGTATCTATCTCCTTTTTACACGTCACATCACCCATCACATGGTTGAGATCTGTACCCTGAAACAAACATTGCAAAATTCACACACAGTTGGGAAAGTTGCATCAAAAGGATTTAAACAAACCAAAAAGATTGTAAATGAACATGTTGACCTAAAGTTACACGATAGCTGCATGTCTCCTGTATAAATCCAACTTGTTAGCTCTTAAAGGGCATTTTCAGTAGCATCAACACTACTAGACAGTCTATATGTAAGGTGCTGTGTAATTTCTTTTGTTGTCGCTAAAAATAAAATTATTATTATTATGCTGTGGGCATGTGCAGGAGGTTATAGAAAGTTGAATAAAATGATACCTTGATATCAGTGATCCAATGTCTTATTGTAGAGAAATCCAAATTTTTGTTATATGTAAATGAGCTGTTAAGAGCTAAGGGCTGGGCATAGATCTCCCTGAGAAACTGCCCCCAAAGCTTATTTTAAATGAAAGGGTGAGTTACCAGTGTGAGACATGTAATAACTGATGGTGCACTCTCCTTATCTAAAATGTTCAATCTAATGTGCATTAACACTGAAAACGGATCAATTCATTTGAAGCTGCCCTACTGGTTTGTGGCTCTAATTCAGTGTATAATACCGGTGGACAAAACAAGACTGAACAAAAGACCTTCACCGCCTTCTACATATCAGAGGGAACATTTCATGAAACCTTCTCTGCATTTACCTGATCATCCCAATAAACTTTGTGATATTCTTCTGACCAGTCCTGTGGGAGAAGAGGACTGGGCCATCTCTCTTTTGTTGCTCTCTTATTGGATGGAACTGTAAGAAACACATATAGGGAGTGAATTGCTTACAAAAAGTTAAGTATAAAATACATGTATATAGTCCTGTCTATTACCTAGTGATGTGAAGGGCTCGTAGTGCTCCATCATGACATCCTTGTACAGTTCCTTTTGTTCTTCTATATACTCCCACTCCTCCATGGAGAAATAGACAGCGACATCCTGACATCTTATAGGAACCTGATACACAATGATACAGTCATCATCCCTATCCCTCCATAGTGTTATGTATAATGTCCCAGTTGTCCCAGCAATGTCACCTCTCCAGTCAGCAGCTCAGTCATCTTATAGGTGAGTTCTAGGATCTTCTGGATATTGATTTCCTCATGTATCATGGGGTGAAGTGGTGGCACCATGATTGGGCTCAGATTTCTTCCCCATCCTTCAAACACAGGGGTCTGACAGCGCTCAGTGGTCTTCTTCACTACTGTGTAATTCTGTTTATGGAGAGATGCATATTCAATAGCAAATCTAAAATTCTAATTCGCCAACTTTGCTGAATTTGATCCGGAAATTTCATTTGATTAGAATTGAAAGTACTTGAAAGCCTTCAATTGCTATGAAAAAACAAGTACGAGATTCAGAGGTCTTCTTGGACTCTATAAAGTCAGAGCTCTGATGGAAGGGTGAGAGCTGCTGCAAATCAGCTCCTGGGCAGGGGAAGACACAAAAGAGTATACAGACATGACAGCACAGGATCGCAGATCATTCTATTATAATGAGGCAAACATTTCAATGCCTGTTTTTAAACAATGTTTTACTTCAAAAGAAAGAATCAGCTGTGATCCCGTGCTGTAATGTCTGTATACTGTTGCTTCTTCCCTGCCCAGGAGCTGTGGTATGATCACACCATGTTCCTGTACGGTCAGACACGGCCATTACAGTACAGGGGCACATTTATAAGATTATCTCAGCACAGGAGCATTTTATTTAAACACATCCAATTGTGGAAGATATTATTATTCCAATATCTATTGATTAAAATGAACTTTTGTTCGTGAGAAAACCCTTTAAACCCTTCCCGACCTTAGCCGTACCCAGCACGTGTCGATCGGCAGGTACTTATTAACTTTATACATACTGGGTACGTCTTCGCTAAAATGCGGCACTGCGACTGCTGTGGTGCTGACCATTTCCACGCCTCTCCCCCCCTTTCCTCCACTCTCCCCAACCACACACCCATTCTGCCACCGAGAGCTGATCAGTACTCAATTGCTCGTTTTGTGGCAGTTTTTTTTTTCTTTTTCGTTCGTCCTGCAGCCGTTGAGTGTTGCTCAGTGACGTAATCAGATTCCTGATTTTGTGGTGCAATCAGGAATCCAATGGGACATCACCGGCCACACAGAAATAGACTTTTTCAAAGTTTTGTAAACCTCATGGTGGCTGAGAAAGTTGTACACCCAGAAATTTTTATCACAAAACCGCCCTGCATCATTTTCTAGCTGGACCCCTGCAGACACAGTAGAAATTATGACATTTTGGAACCTGGTTCTTCACATGGGGTTAGGGAAGAAGCCAGAACTTCGGCAATATTGGAGCGTTGACATTTTGTATAACATTCCACAGTTCCTCTTGGCCATGACCCCTAAAACATTTTGAAGTCATCCACAAATTTTTGCATTACAATGATACATGGTGTCCTACCCGAGATAACCGCAATTTTGACCGACCTTTCAAAGTTCAGCTGGTCATTGATCACTTCAACAAAAAGTTTAATGAGGTGTACATGCCCCAGAGGGACATCTGCGTGGATGTGTCCGTAATCCATTTCAAGCAAGGGGAGGTTCAAATTCCGAAAGTAGCTGCCCAATAAGAGGGCCAGGTATGGAATCAAGCTGTACAAACTGTGTGAGAGTACCTCCGGGTACACCCACAAGTTTAGGGTTTAAGAAGGAACGGAAACACGGATTGAAAGCCCTAGAATGCCCCCTATCCTGGGAGTGAGTGTGAAAGTTGTGTGGGATTTGACGCACCCACAGCTGGATAAAGGTTATCACCTCTAACTTTTATACCAGCATCCCACTGTTCAAGTCCCTCTCTGCACGACGTACCGTGGCCTGCGGTATTGTCCACAAAAAAATCAAAAAGGCCACCCTAAAAGGCTAATTGGGAAGCTGCTAAGGAAGGGCAAGAGCAGAGCCCAATGTGGCGAAAACATGATGGTGGTCGAGCACAAGTACAAGAGAGCATGTTCTTTTCTTGACCACCATACTTGGTAACTGCAGCATCACCACTATAAACAAAAAAGTATAGGCAGGCACCACCGCCAGGGATCACCTATAGCATGCTACAAAAGAACACATTACCATAAACAGAAGAAAAGAGTAGCATGCATAATGAAGGGATCACCACAAAAATTTAACAAAGTGTAACAATTTTATTAAACCACACTTGAGAACACTACAAAAAGCCGTTAAAAACAATTAAAATTGCAACACATAGCAAATAGAGATGAAAACACGACCTATAATAAGGTCAAACCACAGTGCCACCCCACAGACTACCAAGCAAGTCCAGATATAAGAGGTTTTTAGGGATGCAATAGTACCCCAGATGAGAGACCCCCGTAGCTAAAGGTTACCGGACAAATAGGGCGTCCTATACTACCTGACATTATGTACCAGGGGCTTGCCCCTGAAGAAGCCAGTTTACTGGCGACATGCGTTGGGCATTTGTGCCCGGTGCCACCCCCTATTATTGCCACCTTCTATTTGCCCTGATACATTGCACAGGAACGCTACCTTGGAAGCCTGGTACATATTGTCAGGTAGTATAGGACGCCCTATTTGTCCGGTAACCTTTAGCTACGGGGGTCTCTCATCTGGGGTACTATTGCATCCCTAAAAACCTCTCATATCTGGACTCACTTGGTAGTCTGTGGGGTGGCACTGTGGTTTGACCTTATTATAGGTCGTGTTTTCATCTCTATTTGCTATGTGTTGCAATTTTAATTGTTTTTAACGGCTTTTTGTAGTGTTCTCAAGTGTGGTTTAATAAAATTGTTACACTTTGTTACATTTTTGTGGTGATCCCTTCATTATGCATGCTACTCTTTTCTTCTGTTTATGGTACTGCAGCATCACCACTATACGAAGTACCTCTACAGAGGTCCACAAACCACACTGTGTACTGGGGTACAACAAGAGCATGGGGGGAGTTGATCTGTCTAATGAATTCCTCCAGCAGTGCAGTGCCATGAGAAATGCCAAGGTGTGGTACAGAGTACAACGCTTTCGAGCTATCACGATGTGCAGGCGAGACCAGTACCCTCAGTTCCAGGAGATAGTCATTAAGGCCCTGATATTTGGCAGTCAGGAAGGAGCAGGCCCCAGTACTTCTGGAACCGAAGGTGCTCGTATCGTACCAGGCAAACATTTCGTCAGTGAGGTCCCTCAAACCACAAATAAAGGAATGTCGCAAAAAAGGTGCAGCGTCTGTTACAAAAGGGGAATATGCAAGGACACAATTTGGCAATGTGACACCTGCCCCGACAAACCTGGCATGTGTATAAAAGAATTCTTCAGACTGTACCACACATTCATGGACTACTACATTCATTTCTAACTTACCCAACTCACGTTTGGCAGCCTGATGCCCTCTATACAATTTAAGTATATGCTACCACATTACAAAATTCACATACCAGGAAGGAACTAGATCAATTCCAATTCCAATATGGGGTCACTTGTGGGGGGCTTCTACTGTTTAGGCATATCAGGGCCTCTGCAAACGCGACACGATGTCCACAGGTGACCTTTTCCGACACCTTTGCACTGCAGTACTTTGCCCTGTCCTCGACAGGGCAGAGAAGTACGCCTGCGCAGGAGCGCAATGCCGGGGAGCCTGTGTGGATGATGCAGGGTTGTGTCATCCACAAGAAGCAAACGGCAGGGCGGTGATCGTAAGAAGATGGGAGGCGCTGGACCAAGACCAGCGACACCCCTCGGATCGGACCGCCCCACAGGTGAGCATAACAAAAAGGGAATTTTTCAGTTCTTAGAGGTCGGGTTGGGGGCTTGTATGCAGCAGTTACAGGTCGGGTTGGGGGCTTGTATATAGCATTATAGAATGCTGTATATCAGCCCTGAAAGGAAGCGGCCGAATCTTATATAGGCCAAAACTGCTGACAGGTTTACTTTAACCAAAGTAATTTTATTTCTGCAAGTCCCTAGGGTACAAAAGGTGAGAAAAGGCAATCTTGGCAGATACCAGAAGGTCAGTGGTACAATTATAAAATTGCATTTCCAAAAGATTTTGTTCTACCAGGGAATGATTTTGTCACATGAAAGTGTGTTAACCCCTTCATGACCCAGCCTATTTTGACCTTAAAGACCTTGCCGTTTTTTGCAATTCTGACCATAGTAACATAGTAACATAGTAACATAGTTAGTAAGGCCGAAAAAAGACATTTGTCCATCCAGTTCAGCCTATATTCCATCATAATAAATACCCAGATCTACGTCCTTCTACAGAACCTAATAATTGTATGATACAATATTGTTCTGCTCCAGGAAGACATCCAGGCCTCTCTTGAACCCCTCGACTGAGTTCGCCATCACCACCTCCTCAGGCAAGCAATTCCAGATTCTCACTGCCCTAACAGTAAAGAATCCTCTTCTGTGTTGGTGGAAAAACCTTCTCTCCTCCAGACGCAAAGAATGCCCCCTTGTGCCCGTCACCTTCCTTGGTATAAACAGATCCTCAGCGAGATATTTGTATTGTCCCCTTATATACTTATACATGGTTATTAGATCGCCCCTCAGTCGTCTTTTTTCTAGACTAAATAATCCTAATTTCGCTAATCTATCTGGGTATTGTAGTTCTCCCATCCCCTTTATTAATTTTGTTGCCCTCCTTTGTACTCTCTCTAGTTCCATTATATCCTTCCTGAGCACCGGTGCCCAAAACTGGACACAGTACTCCATGTGCGGTCTAACTAGGGATTTGTACAGAGGCAGTATAATGCTCTCATCATGTGTATCCAGACCTCTTTTAATGCACCCCATGATCCTGTTTGCCTTGGCAGCTGCTGCCTGGCACTGGCTGCTCCAGGTAAGTTTATCATTAACTAGGATCCCCAAGTCCTTCTCCCTGTCAGATTTACCCAGTGGTTTCCCGTTCAGTGTGTAATGGTGATATTGATTCCCTCTTCCCATGTGTATAACCTTACATTTATCATTGTTAAATCTCATCTGCCACCTTTCAGCCCAAGTTTCCAACTTATCCAGATCCATCTGTAGCAGAATACTATCTTCTCTTGTATTAACTGCTTTACATAGTTTTGTATCATCTGCAAATATCGATATTTTACTGTGTAAACCTTCTACCAGATCATTAATGAATATGTTGAAGAGAACAGGTCCCAATACTGACCCCTGCGGTACCCCACTGGTCACAGCGACCCAGTTAGAGACTATACCATTTATAACCACCCTCTGCTTTCTATCACTAAGCCAGTTACTAACCGATTTACACAAATTTTCCCCCAGACCAAGCATTCTCATTTTGTGTACCAACCTCTTGTGCGGCACGGTATCAAACGCTTTGGAAAAATCGAGATATACCACGTCCAATGACTCACCGTGGTCCAGCCTATAGCTTACCTCTTCATAAAGACTGATTAGATTGGTTTGACAGGAGCGATTTCTCATAAACCCATGCTGATATGGAGTTAAACAGTTATTCTCATTGAGATAATCCAGAATAACATCCCTCAGAAACCCTTCAAATATTTTACCAACAATAGAGGTTAGACTTACTGGCCTATAATTTCCAGGTTCACTTTTAGAGCCCTTTTTGAATATTGGCACCACATTTGCTATGCGCCAGTCCTGCGGAACAGACCCTGTCGCTATAGAGTCACTAAAAATAAGAAATAATGGTTTATCTATTACATTACTTAGTTCTCTTAGTACTCGTGGGTGTATGCCATCCGGACCCGGAGATTTATCTATTTTAATCTTATTTAGCCGGTTTCGCACCTCTTCTTGGGTTAGATTGGTGACCCTTAATATAGGGTTTTCATTGTTTCTTGGGATTTCACCTAGCATTTCATTTTCCACCGTGAATACCGTGGAGAAGAAGGTGTTTAATATGTTAGCTTTTTCCTCGTCATCTACAACCATTCTTTCCTCACTATTTTTTAAGGGGCCTACATTTTCAGTTTTTATTCTTTTACTATTGATATAGTTGAAGAACAGTTTGGGATTAGTTTTACTCTCCTTAGCAATGTGCTTCTCTGTTTCCTTTTTGGCAGCTTTAATTAGTTTTTTAGATAAAGTATTTTTCTCCCTATAGTTTTTTAGAGCTTCAATGGTGCCATCCTGCTTTAGTAGTGCAAATGCTTTCTTTTTACTGTTAATTGCCTGTCTTACTTCTTTGTTTAGCCACATTGGGTTTTTCCTATTTCTAGTCCTTTTATTCCCACAAGGTATAAACCGCTTACACTGCCTATTTAGGATGTTCTTAAACATTTCCCATTTATTATCTGTATTCTCATTTCTGAGGATATTGTCCCAGTCTACCAGATTAAGGGCATCTCTAAGCTGGTCAAACTTTGCCTTCCTAAAGTTCAATGTTTTTGTGACTCCCTGACAAGTCCCCCTAGTGAAAGACAGGTGAAACTGCACAATATTGTGGTCGCTATTTCCTAAATGCCCAACCACCTGCAGATTTGTTATTCTGTCAGGTCTATTAGATAGTATTAGGTCTAAAAGTGCTGCTCCTCTGGTTGGATTCTGCACCAATTGTGAAAGATAATTTTTCTTGGTTATTAGCAGAAACCTGTTGCCTTTATGGGTTTCACAGGTTTCTGTTTCCCAGTTAATATCCGGGTAGTTAAAGTCCCCCATAACCAGGACCTCATTATGGGTTGCAGCTTCATCTATCTGCTTTAGAAGTAGACTTTCCATGCTTTCTGTTATATTTGGGGGTTTGTAACAGACCCCAATGAGAATTTTGTTACCATTTTTCCCTCCATGAATTTCAACCCATATGGACTCGACATCCTCATTCCCTTCGCTAATATCCTCCCTTAACCCTGCTGTTCTGTTTGGGGAGACCTATTTTGAACTTTGGTATTTTTTGGGGTATTCAAGATGCGGTTCTGAAACTTGTGGTTGATTGACTTAAATGAGGATGGGTTGGTCGGCCACGGATTTCAGAGCCGCATCTTGAATATTTTAAAGAATATTGAAGTTCAAAGTCGGTCATTTTTGACCAACAGAACAGCAGGGTTAAAGTGGACTTTAGACAAGACTTTACATAGAGACAAACCCCTCCTCCTCTACGATTTTTACGATCCTTTCTAAACAGACTGTAACCCTGTAAGTTAACTGCCCAGTCATAGCTTTCATCTAACCATGTCTCGGTTATTCCCACTATGTCAAAGTTACCTGTAGATATTTCTGCTTCTAGTTCTTCCATCTTGTTTGTCAGGCTTCTGGCGTTTGCGAGCATGCAGTTTAGAGGATTTTGTTTTGTTCCAATCTCCTCACTGTGGATTGTTTTAGAAATGTTCTTACCTCCCTTCTGAATATGTTTTCCTGGGTCGTCTTTGTTCGAGTCTAATGTTTTTCTTCCCGTCCCCTCTTCTTCTAGTTTAACGCCCTCCAGTGTCCCTTTATGAGGTAACTCAGGAACGCTTCAATGGATCCTAGCGGTTCTGAGACTGTTTTTTCGTGACATATTGGGCTTCATGTTAGTGGTAAATTTAGGTCAATAAATTCTGCGTTTATTTGTGATAAAAACGGAAATTTGGCGAAAATTTTGCAATTTTCACATTTTGAATTTTTATTCTGTTAAACCAGAGAGTTATGTGACACAAAATAGTTAATAAATAACATTTCCCACATGTATACTTTACATCAGCACAATTTTGGAAACAAAATTTTTTTTTGCTAGGAAGTTATAAGGGTTAAAATTTGACCAGCGATTTCTCATTTTTACAACGAAATTTACAAAACCATTTTTTTTTTAGGGACCACCTCACATTTGAAGTCAGTTTGAGGGGTCTATATGGCTGAAAATACCCAAAAGTGACACCATTCTAAAAACTGCACCCCTCAAGGTACTCAAAACCACATTCAAGAAGTTTATTAACCCTTCAGGTACTTCACAGCACAGAAGCAACATGGAAGGAAAAAATGAACATTTAACTTTTTAGTCACAAAAATTATCTTTTAGCAACAATTTTTTTATTTTCCCAATAGTAAAAGGAGAAACTGAACCACGAAAGTTGTTGTCCAATTTGTCCTGAGTACGCTGATACCTCATATGTGGGGGTAAACCACTGTTTGGGCGCACGGCAGGGCTTGGAAGGGAAGGAGCGCCATTTGACTTTTTGAATGAAAAATTGGCTCCACTCTTTAGCGGACACCATGTCACATTTGGAGAGCCCCCGTGTGCCTAAAAATTGGAGCTCCCCCACAAGTGACCCCATTTTGGAAACTAGACGCCCCAAGGAACTTATCTAGATGCATAGTGAGCACTTTGAACCCCCAGGTGCTTCACAAATTGATCCGTAAAAATGAAAAAGTACTTTTTTTTCACAAAAATATTCTTTTAGCCTCAATCTTTTCATTTTCACATGGGCAACAGGATAAAATGGATCGTAAAATTTGTTGGGCAATTTCTCCTGAGTACACCAATACCTCACATGTGGGGGTAAACCACTGTTTGGGCACATGGTAAGGCTCGGAAGGGAAGGAGCGCCATTTGACTTTTTGAATGAAAAATTATCTCCATCGTTAGCGGACACCATGTCGCGTTTGGAGAGCCCCTGTGTGGCTAAACATTGGAGCTCCCCCACAAGTGACCCCATTTTGGAAACTAGACCCCCCAAGGAACTTATCTAGATGCATATTGAGCACTTTAAACCCCCAGGTGGTTCACAGAAGTTTATAACGCAGAGCCATGAAAATAAAAAATAATTTTTCTTTCCTCAAAAATGATTTTTTAGCCTAGAATTTCCTATTTTGCCAAGGGTAATAGGAGAAATTGGACCCCAAATGTTGTTGTCCAGTTTGTCCTGAGTACGCTGATACCCCATATGTGGGGGTAAACCACTGTTTGGGCGCACGGCAGGGCTCGGAAGGGAAGGCACGCCATTTGGCTTTTTAAATGGAAAATTAGCTCCAATCATTAGCGGACACCATGTCACGTTTGGAGAGCCCCTGTGTGCCTAAACATTGGAGATCCCCCACAAATGACCCCATTTTGGAAACTAGACCCCCAAAGGAACTAATCTAGATGTGTGGTGAGGACTTTGAACCCCCAAGTGCTTCACAGAAGTTTATAATGCAGAGCCGTGAAAATAATAAATACGTTTTCTTTCCTCAAAAATAATTATTTAGCCCAGAATTTTTTAATTTTCCCAAGGGTAACAGGAGAAATTTGACCCCAATATTTGTTGTCCAGTTTCTCCTGAGTACGGTGATACCCCATATGTGGGGGTAAACTACTGTTTGGGCACATGCCGGGGCTCAGAAGTGAAGTAGAGACGTTTTGAAATGCAGACTTTGATGGAATGCTCTGTGGGCGTCACGTTGCGTTTGCAGAGCCCCTGATGTGGCTAAACAGTAGAAACCCCCCACAAGTGACCCCATTTTGGAAACTAGACCCCGAAAGGAACTTATCTAGATGTGTGGTGAGCACTTTGAACCCCCAAGTGCTTCACAGAAGTTTATAATGCAGAGCCGTGAAAATAATAAATACGTTTTCTTTCCTCAAAAATAATTATTTAGCCCAGAATTTTTTAATTTTCCCAAGGGTAACAGTAGAAATTTGACCCCAATATTTGTTGTCCAGTTTCTCCTGAGTACGGTGATACCCCATATGTGGGGGTAAACTACTGTTTGGGCACATGCCGGGGCTCGGAATTGAAGTAGTGACGTTTTGAAATGCAGACTTTGATGGAATGCTCTGCGGGCGTCACGTTGCGTTTGCAGAGCCCCTGATGTGGCTAAACAGTAGAAACCCCCCACAAGTGACCCCATTTTGGAAACTAGACCCCGAAAGGAACTTATCTAGATGTGTGGTGAGCACTTTGAACCCCCAAGTGCTTCATAGAAGTTTATAATGCAGAGCCGTGAAAATAATAAATACGTTTTCTTTCCTCAAAAATAATTATTTAGCCCAGAATTTTTTATTTTCCCAAGGGTTACAGGAGAAATTGGACCCCAAAAGTTGTTGTCCAGTTTCTCCTGAGTACGCTGATACCCCATGTGTGGGGATAAACCACTGTTTGGGCACACGTCGGGGCTCAGAAGGGAAGTAGTGACTTTTGAAATGCAGACTTTGATGGAATGGTCTGCGGGCGTCACATTGCGTTTGCAGAGCCCCTGGTGTGCCTAAACAGTAGAAACCCCCCACAAGTGACCCCATTTTAGAAATTAGACCCCCCAAGGAACTTATCTAGATATGTGGTGAGCACTTTGAACCCCCAAGTGATTCACAGACGTTTACAACGCAGAGCCGTGAAAATAAAAAATCATTTTTCTTTCCTCAAAAATGATGTTTTAGCAAGCAATTTTTTATTTTCACAAGGGTAACAGGAGAAATTGGACCCCAGTAATTGTTGCGCAGTTTATCCTGAGTATGCTGGTACCCCATATGTGGGGGTAAACCACTGTTTGGGCACACGTCATGGCTCGGAATTGAGGGAGCACCATTTGACTTTTTGAATACAAGATTGGCTGGAATCAATGATGGCGCCATGTTGCGTTTGGAGACCCCTGATGTGCCTAAACAGTTGTAACCCCTCAATTCTACCTCCAACACTAACCCCCCCACACCCCTAACCCTAATCCCAACTGTAGCCATAACCCTAATCACAACCCTAACCACAACCCTAATTCCAACCCTAACCACGTTGCGGTTTCGTGTGAGATTTTTCAGCATCATTTTTGAAAAATCCGCGGGTAAAAGGCACTGCGTTTTACCTGCGGATTTTCCGCGGAGTTCCAGTGTTTTTTGTGCGGATTTCACCTGCGGATTCCTATTGAGGAACAGGTGTAAAACGCTGCGGAATCCGCACAAAGAATTGACATGCTGCGGAAAATACAACGCAGCGTTTCCGCGCGGTATTTTCCGCACCATGGGCACAGCGGATTTGGTTTTCCATAGGTTTACATGGTACTGTAAACCTGATGGAACACTGCTGCGAATCCGCAGCGGCCAATCCGCTGCGGATCCGCAGCCAAATCCGCACCGTGTGCACATAGCCTAATTCTAAAGGTATGTGCACATGCTGCGGAAAACGCTGCGGATCCGCAGCAGTTTCCCATGAGTTTACAGTTCAATGTAAACCTATGGGAAACAAAAATCGCTGTAACATAGTAACATAGTTAGTAAGGCCGAAAAAAGACATTTGTCCATCCAGTTCAGCCTATATTCCATCATAATAAATCCCCAGATCTACGTCCTTATACAGAACCTAATTGTATGATACAATATTGTTCTGCTCCAGGAAGACATCCAGGCCTCTCTTGAACCCCTCGACTGAGTTCGCCATCACCACCTCCTCAGGCAAGCAATTCCAGATTCTCACTGCCCTAACAGTAAAGAATCCTCTTCTATGTTGGTGGAAAAACCTTCTCTCCTCCAGACGCAAAGAATGCCCCCTTGTGCCCGTCACCTTCCTTGGTATAAACAGATCCTCAGCGAGATATTTGTATTGTCCCCTTATATACTTATACATGGTTATTAGATCGCCCCTCAGTCGTCTTTTTTCTAGACTAAATAATCCTAATTTCGCTAATCTATCTGGGTATTGTAGTTCTCCCATCCCCTTTATTAATTTTGTTGCCCTCCTTTGTACTCTCTCTAGTTCCATTATATCCTTCCTGAGCACCGGTGCCCAAAACTGGACACAGTACTCCATGTGCGGTCTAACTAGGGATTTGTACAGAGGCAGTATAATGCTCTCATCATGTGTATCCAGACCTCTTTTAATGCACCCCATGATCCTGTTTGCCTTGGCAGCTGCTGCCTGGCACTGGCTGCTCCAGGTAAATTTATCATTAACTAGGATCCCCAAGTCCTTCTCCCTGTCAGATTTACCCAGTGGTTTCCCATTCAGTGTGTAATGGTGATATTGATTCCTTCTTCCCATGTGTATAACCTTACATTTATCATTGTTAAACCTCATCTGCCACCTTTCAGCTGTACACATGCTGCAGAAAAACTGCACGGAAACGCAGCGGTTTACATTCCGCAGCATGTCACTTCTTTGTGCGGATTCCGCAGCGGTTTTACAACTGCTCCAATAGAAAATCGCAGTTGTAAAACCACAGTGAAATGCGCAGAAAAAACGCAGTAAATCCGCCATAAATCCGCAGCGGTTTAGCACTGCGGATTTATCAAATCTGCAGTGGAAAAATCCGCAGAGGACCAGAATACGCGTGCACATACCGAAACCCTAACCCTAACCCTAGCCCTATTCTAACATTAGTGGAAAAAAATTCTTTATTTTTTTATTGTCCCTACCTATGGGGGTGACAAAGGGGGGTCATTTATTATTTTTTTTATTTTGATCACTTAGATATAATCTATCTCAGTGATCAAAATGCACTTTGAAACGAATCTGCCGGCCGGCAGATTTGGCGAGCGCACTGCGCATGCGCCCGCCATTTTGGAAGATGGCGGCGCCCAGGGAGAAGACGGACGGACCCCGGCAGGATCGGTAAGTATGATGGGGTGGGGGGGGAGCACGGGGAGAGGGGGGGAATCGGAGCATGGAAGGTGGATCGGAGCGCGGGAGGGGTGGAACGGAGCACGGGGGGGTGGAACGGAGCACGGGGGGGGGGGTGGATTGGAGTGCAGGGGGGGTGATTGGAGCACGGGGGGGTTGATTGGAGCACGGGGGGAGCAGACAAGAGCACAGGGGGAGCGGAGCACAGGACGGAGGGGAGCCGGAGCAGTGTACCGGACAGATCGGAGGGCTGGGGGGGCGATCAGTGGGGTGGGGTGGGGGCACATTAGTGTTTCCAGCCATGGCCGATGATATTGCAGCATCGGCCATGGCTGGATTGTAATATTTCACCAGTTTTAATAGGTGAAATATTACAAATCGCTCTGATTGGCAGTTTCACTTTCAACAGCCAATCAGAGCGATCGTAGCCACGGGGGGGGGGGGAGGGGGTGAAGCCACCCCCCCTGGGCTAAACTACCACTCCCCCAGTTCCTGCAGATCGGGTGAAGTGGGAGTTAACCCTTTGACCCGATCTGCAGGGACGCGATCTTTCCATGACGCCACATAGGCGTCATGGGTCGGATTGGCACCGACTTTCATGACGCCTACGTGGCGTCATGGGTCGGGAAGGGGTTAAAGAAGGAGTCTCTTTTTGGCCGAGGTTGCACAAGTGTAAATTCTCTCTTCAGAAAGAAATTATTATGTAAATGACAGCGTTTGATCCGAGTGACAGCATAGTGTGCTGTGAGAATCAATGCACAGGTCAGGAGAAGATTGAGAAAAAAAACTCTCTATGTTCTTCATGGTAACACAAAACCCAGACATAAAATAGTAAATCTTTGTTCTGACAGGATGACGAAATAACTGGCAGCACCTCAGATTTTCCTACCTTTTGTCTTCCTGGCCTTTTTTAAAGCAGCCCATCAAAAACATGAAAAAGAGCGCCAAAAACCAGCATCTAAAACTGGGAATAACCTGCTTGTGGACTCCACAGCTAACTGCTTGAGCTATGAAGCAATTAACTCTTAAAAAACAAAACATAACACAAACCCAATACCCATATAAAATTAAGCTAGTGTCTGTGTTACCATGAGACCCCCCTTACATCTGCGCTTCGGGGAGGGGCTACCAATCTGTGAGTCAGCGGAAATCAGCCTGCACTCTGATGTCATCTGAGTGAAATCCGATGTTTTCCATGCACTCGTAGACTTGAATGGGCAAGTGGCATCTGACTTGCACTGATCAGCACTGCCCCATAGAACAACATTACTAAAAGTGCTATCAGATAGCACTCGTCCGATGTAGACGATCATGAGAGTGAACCCTTTCTAGCATATACAGCAGATGTCAAGAGTTACTAATGTTATGTATCACTGTTTGTACCATCTTGATGATAATAATCTGTAGCTGTTTTCTTGTATTTTTACACATTTAGTGGTTTTGTGTGGGGTAGTGGAAAGGTTTTCAACCTCCAATGGAGCAAACGTTATGTCCAAGAGGGAGGAAGGTGAGAAGGGAGTGTATACACTAATCACAAAAAGTTAAGGATATTTGGCTTTTGGGCAAAATTTATGGAAAATGTAAAAAGTTCGGGCTACAGTAATATTTCATCATGAAGATAGGGCATTTAAGTAGAAGCATGCAAAAAAGTTTACAGTGGTGGGTATATGCCCCCCCAAAATGTCAATGTCTCAATAACTTGTCAAGCTGCAATTGAAGCCCACATGACAATGATGTCTCATGCTGCTCACAAGTGGAGTTATTGTCTGCTGAGGCATGGCATCCCACTCTTCTTGAAGGACGACCCTCAGGTCACTGATGTTGTGGAGTACAGAGTTATGAGCCTCTACACGGCGACTCAGCTGATCCCATAGGAATTAGAATTCACGTCCGGAGAAAGTGCAGGACACTCCATTTGAGGTACCACAGTCTCCAGCATCCATTCCTTAGTGATGTGACCCCGATGAGCTGGAGAATTGTCATCCATGAAGATGAAATTAGGCCTGTGTTACTCGTGTAGAGGCACAATGACGGGAAGAATGATGTTATTCACGTAGTAGGGGCTTGTCACTGTACAGTCACAAAGTGTAGGGCAGTTGTGTATGGACTAAACACTCTTGTCCACACTAATAGGAACACAGGCTCGTCTGGTGACAACAGTGGCTGATGCATAGCGCTCTCCTTGACGTCTTCAACAACAGGGCAGAGCAAAGTACTGCAGTGCGCAGGCCTCTCTGACCCTTCCCGGTGCCTGTGTACTGCAGTACTTTCCTATGTCCTCAGCAGGGCAGATAAATACGCCTGCGCAGGAGGGCAACGCTGGGGGGCCATGAAGAAGCAGGAGGGAGGTGATCATAAGAAGATGGGAGGTGCCGGACCGCCTACCCCGGGTGAGTATAATATAACTTATTTTTATTATCTTGCAGGTCGGACCGGGGGCTTATCTACAGCATTATAGATGCTGACAGCATTAAAATCTGCTGACAGGTTCCCTTTAACTGTGGCTCTGTGACATTAGGCATGTTAATTTTTCTTAGAAAGTCCCCATCCCCTGTTTGTGCCCCTTGCCTCCTCCAAATATAAATCAGCATAAAACTCCCGCAGAGTTGCGTTTATTTCCCTGGGATTATCTACCATTAAAGCCTCTCTAGTCTTAAGGTTTAATATATTACTCTTTCCCTTCCTACCCTTTGCCAATAGCTTTCCTGCCTTATCTCCATATCTTCTCAACTCAATTTCCATTTGCGTCTTTCTAAATAATTCTCTTTTTACCCACCATATGTCAAACTCTCTTCTGGCCTCCCTCCATTCTTCTATTGTTTTTTGTTGTTGAAAGCGCAAGCACTTCTCCCTTAATTTCCTACTGAATTCCTCATATTTAGTGTCCCAAAATGCATTTTAAAATATAGTGTGTTGTAAAGGACATAGCCCATAGAAAACCATATTAGCCTTGCGCCTGTTACAGGTACAGAGTATGTAGGCAGATGTGGTGTGACAAAGCTCATCTACTCATTGGGAATATTATAGGCACATAAAGGGATATATGGTGCAAATTGTCAGCATCTTCACTTTGTGCAATGTACTTAGCGAAATCTGCAGGAACTCTACAAAAATGTTAAAGGTCAAGCCTGCACGTAGAACATGGAGATTTTCCTGCGAATTTCCAAAGATTTCACCACAAAAGAAGCTGTGGATTTGTGTCACCCATGTCCTGTAGCCAGAGTCACCAGATCAGATTCTTCTGTTAACAATATCTAAAATACACAGACTAACCACAATCTTCTTCTGTAACATCTTTCTTAATTATGGGACCATAATGTCACAAAAAACCTAGAAACCCTACGCCCAGAGTTTGCAGATGCTTATTTACCGGAACCACTGTAGTTTTTACCATGATTTATACAATATTACATTAGAAGAGACAAAAGATTTTGCCAAAACTGTGCCGCCTTTATTATAACTTGTGCAAAATTGGAGGAAAAACTACTTATTTTTGCCATGATGCTGGAAAAACCTCCTTGTTTCTGCCACAGTCAGGCGTATCTTCCCAACTGGGCAGCTTCCCGGTGGGCTACCCACAGCAACCTCTCCTGGAGCCTTTCATTCCTGACTGACAGGAGAGTGCAGTGCGAACTAAATGCTGCTTTGGTGAGTGACACTGGCCGGAAGGACAGACTCCTTACTACACAGCCCTGTGCGAGGATTCGGGACGAGGAGGTGAGCCACCCTTTGCAGGTTCAGCAGAGTTGGGATGAGGTAAGCGACAATAAGACTGAAGCTTTACGGTCATGTTTGCTACATGTGTTTGTGAGGTGTATATCCTGTACTTGTGTGCAATACACGTGTCTGACATGTGCATAGTGCTTGTGTGACATGTGGTATGAGCATGGTTAGTGTGCTGTACTTCTGTAATGTGTGCATGGTTCTTGGGTGACATGTGCCCTGTGCTTTGTGTGACGGGTGTGAGCTATGCTTCTGTGATATGTGAAGTGTGCATGGTTCTTGGGTGACATGTGCCTTGTGCTCTGTGTGACGTGTGTGAGCTATGCTTGTGTGACATGTGTGATGTATGCATGGTTCTTGGGTGACATGTGCCCTGTGTGACGTGTGTGAGCTATGCTTGTGTGACATGCACTGTGCTTGTGTGACGTGTGATGTATGCATGGTTCTTGGGTGACAAATACTCTGTGCTCTGCGTCAGGGCCGGCGTCAGCACCCGGCGTACCCGGGCAAGTGCCGGGGCCCTGGCGAGACAGGGGGGCCCATTCAAGGCCGGCGTTAAGGGCAGGCAGCTGCCAGTGCCTAGGACCACCGCTCCCCCAGGGGCCCTCAGCTAGCGGCACATCACGGAGCTGACTCGGAAGGAGGGGGAGCGGCCGGGGGCTGTCTAATTATACTCACCTACTCCTGGCGGCTGGCGCAGTCCCTGCATGTCCCTGGCTCCCCAGCTTCCTCCTGTACTGAGCGGTCACATGGTACCGCTCATTACAGTAATGAATATGCAGCTCCATCTCCCATAAGGCTGGAGCCGCATATTCATTACTGTAATGAGTGGTAATGGTGACCGCTCAATACAGGAAGAAGCTGCCGGTGCCGGCACTTTGTGTGCTCTTAACCACTAGGTCCATTGTGGTTCTGAATCACCTGTCCATAACAGGCCCCATAAGATGCTCCATACAGACACTTGCCCCATATAATGCTGCACAAACGTTATGGCCCCATAAGATGCTCCATACAGACACTTGCCCCATTTGCTGTTACTGCGATTAAAAAATTTTTTAAAAAATCACATACTCACCTCTCCGTCGCTCAGGCGCCCGGCACTTTTACTTGTCCTCGTTCCAGCCGCCGCTCCATCTTCTTCAGCGTCTTCTGCACTGACGCTCAGGCAGAGGGCGTGCACTAACCACGTCATCACGCCCTCTGACCTGAGCGTCACTGCAGAGGACGTGGAAGACGGAGCGGCGGCTGGAACGTGGAGCAGGTGAATATCGCGCAGCGCTGCGCTTCCCTCCCCGTTATCCTCACCTGCTCCTGGCGCTGTGCAGTCCCTGCTTCCCGGCACCGGCACCTTCTTCCTGTATTGAGCGGTCACCATTACCACTCATTACAGTAATGAATATGCGGCTCCAGCCTTATGGGAGGTGGAGCTGCATATTCATTACTGTAATGAGCGGTACCATGTGACCGCTCAGTACAGGAGGAAGCTGGGGAGCCAGGGACATGCAGGGACTGCGCCAGCCGCCAGGAGTAGGTGAGTATAATTAGACAGCCCCCGGCCGCTCCCCCTCCTTCCGAGTCAGCTCCGTGATGTGCCGCTAGCTGAGGGCCCCTGGGGGAGCGGTGGTCCTAGGCACTGGCAGCTGCCTGCCCTTAACGCCGGCCTTGAATGGGCCCCCCTGTCTCGCCAGGGCGCCGGCACTTGCCCGGGTACGCCGGGTGCTGACGCCGGCCCTGCTCTGTGCTTTGTAGGACGTGTGTGAGCTATGCTTGTGTGACGTGTGTGAAGTATGCATGGTTCTTGTGTGACATGTGCTCTGTGTTATGTGTGTCAGTTATGCTTCTGTGGCAAGTGCGAGCTCACAGACACTGTAAGGAAGAGTAGGCAAAAATTGCCAATTCTAAATGTGCCATTTCGACCCAGAAAGACCGAATTATTAAAGTTATTAGCTTAAGAGTGTGCATATTTATGCAACCACATTATTTTAGTTCTTAATTTTTTTTTTCCACCTGAAAAAAATGTAAGTTTTATTTTCAATGGATTTGCACAGATTATAGTCGACATTAAAAGGTGGGAAAAGTTCTGAAATTATTTTTCTTAACATATTTTTTTTTTACATGGCAAAAATCTGGCATTTTAACAGGTGTGTGCAGACTTGGTGTAATGTGTCCTCCTCAGAATCTCTCACCTCTCCAGTAAGCCGAAAAAGAATCTCTAGGGTAAGGTGTAGTATCCTCTCCGCCATCTTGTCCCTGTCCCTATCCATCCTGGATGGGTCAATCAGGAACGTTCTCTTATATAGAAGATATCCACTAATTGGATCCGATATAGGAACCTGAATGGAAAGAAGACAAGACGATGTAAAATCATCAAGATTCCTATGGACAAAATATACAAAATGACCCTAGATCATCATTTGTGGTTTTTGTTAAGTCACTTTCCATTTTTGTCTTGCGATATTAGTTGTCAATTTTTGGTACCAAGTTTATCAAAATGGCACACATGATTGATAAATTTTACGCAGTCAAAAAATGGGCTTTCTGTGACTTTTGGAGCCAAAAGTTACACTGACCCCAAAAGTCACAAACATTGCAGGCTCAAAAATACACCAGGGTTGACTGCAGTAGAGTTGCGCCAAGTTTTGACACTTTTTAGGAAGTTGCAATTGATGAATCAGGTGAAGACATCTGGAATTGATAAACTCTGTCCACAAAGTGAAAAAAATAAAAAACAGGCAAGCACATTTAAAAACAGGCGCAAAAACAATAATGAGTTGGATGCAAAAAAGAAAGGCACAAAACTAGAAAAAAAACAAAAACGTATGTTACCTGCTTCATATGATGCCTACATCTGGTTACAGACACCATACTCCCCCTGATATAGCATACAGTCCACATACATATACTGTACTGATCACATTATACATCCATTTGAACACCAAAATCAAAGAAGCAAAAAAAAAATAATTTAAATGTTTTTTTTAAATATATATTTAATAATTACAACACTAAATTTTAAATTCCAGGGAACATCCACAGAGATTGAGACAGCAGAAGTGGGGAGCTGAATTATATAGATAAGGATACAACAGAAACCCCTTTTAGACATCCTCCATACATACTGTATATAAAAAGCAGCAAGATGCAGGACTGTGCCTAGTTGCAAAGTGGACAAAGATGGCTGCTGTTCTTGACATCTCCACTTATTGCCTAGGGAGGATCTTTCGCACCCTTCCTCGGCCACCCTTTCATCTCCGCTCCCCGCCCCCCCAAGTAATTCTGGAAAGTGGTAATCATCATCCACTACAAAACGAGAGTGGTGGTTACCAGTTTATAGCTCCACCATTTACCACGTACAGGGAGATGCTCATACACACGCCATCACATACAGGGAGGCGCTCATACACACGCCACCACGTAAAGGGAGGCGCTCATACACACGTCACCACGTACAGGGAGGCGCTCATACACACGTCACCACGTACAGGGAGGCGCTCATACACACGTCACCACGTACAGGGAGGCGCTCATACACACGTCACCACGTACAGGGAGGCGCTCATACACACGCCACCATGTACAGGGAGATGCTCATACACACGCCATCACGTACAGGGAGGCGCTCATACACACGTCACCACGTAAAGGGAGGCGCTCATACACACGTCACCATGTACAGGGAGGCGCTCATACACACGCCACCACGTACAGGGAGGCGCTCATACACACGTCACCACGTAAAGGGAGGCGCTCATACACACGTCACCATGTACAGGGAGGCGCTCATACACACGTCACCACGTACAGGGAGGCGCTCATGCACACGTCACCACGTACAGGGAGGAGCTCATACACACGCCACCACGTACAGGGAGGCGCTCATACACACGTCACCACGTACAGGGAGGCGCTCATACACACGTCACCACGTACAGGGAGGAGCTCATATACGTCACCACGTACAGGGAGGCGCTCATACACGTCACCACGTACAGGGAGGCGCTCATACACACGTCACCACGTACAGGGAGGCGCTCATACACACGTCACCACGTACAGGGAGGAGCTTATACACACACGTTACCACGTACAGGGAGGAGCTTATACACACACATCACCACGTACAGGGAGGAGCTTATACACACACGTTACCACGTACAGGGAGGTGCTCATACACACTCTACTACATACAGGGAGGCGCTCATACACACGCCACCACGTAGATGGAGACTCTCACACACAGGTGACCACGAATAAACTCATACTTATCACATAGTCACACATACAACAGACTCGCTATATGTAAGCACACACACACACACACACACACACACACACACACACACACACGGATGAATAGCCGCCTACCTTTCTGCTGGATATATAAGAGCAGGAATGCCAGGAAGTGCACTACAGGACATTTCCTAGGTGCATGCTTGTGAAGCACAGGAGAACCATGGACATGTTCTTTTAGCTTCCACAATAACAGCCCTGCACCCTTCCAGCTATTTGTCCTGACCACTGAGCTGCAGGAATCAAGTTACAGCATTCAGAAGCTTCTAGTGAAGAGAACTTTGTTTCTAGCATCAGGGAAGGGGGGAGTTAACCCTTGGATGTAAAGGCCCAACCTGCCGCCCGATGACAAAAGTCTATACAACCAGTTTGTTGTGTGCCAATAAGGTGGTTACCAGGTTATTTCATAAAAATCGCAGTTATAGAAAAGAAGGCTGGGGTGGCACAAAGTTCAAGATCTACCTCAATAAGTTAAAGAGAAAACCAAAATAAATCAAAACCCTCTCCGATGATTATATTCAAATATTAAATCTCTCAGGCATCAATAATACCTCACAATGCAAAATAAATGTGTTCTATCAACGTAAAACCAAGGCCTTGCGTTATTGACAAGCTAACGGTATGTGCACGCATTGCAGATTTGCCTGTGGAATTTTCTGCGCAGATTCTGTATCTCTTGGCAGAAAGTGCAAGAAAAATCCACGCGGATTTGATGTGGATATTCATGCGTTTTTTCATGCGGATTTGTATGTGTTTTTGTAAGCTAAATAAAGATCTATTATTTAACAAAAAAAAAAGAATTGTGATGTCATTTCTTGTCCAACCTCTTCATTTACATACTTCATTGAAGAATAATGCTTACACACACACAGATAGATCTATCATCTATCTATAGATCTATCCAACTATATCAATATATCTATCGATAGATATATCTAGAGATGGATGGATAAATACCAATCCCGATGTTTAGTAATAAACATAATAATAAAATGGTACATAGAGAGCTAAATAAAGAGACACACACACAAAATCTGAGTTAACGCCGGAGACACACTTGCGAGAAACTCGCACGAGTCTCGCACCTCAGTACCCAGCACTTGGGACCGAAGCGTTCAGCTATATAGAAATACATGCAGCCGCACACTCCGGTCCTGAGTGCTGGCAGCAGTGTCGGGTATTGAGGTGCAAGACTCGTGCGAGTTTCTAGCAAGTGTCACCCCGGCCTTAAACGCAATAACTATTTAATTTTTTTACAAAAATTGAAAAAAAATGGCGTGGGCTCCCGCACAATTTTCTGCTCCAGAGAGGGAAAGCCAGCGACTGGGGGCCGACGTTTATAGCCTAAGAAGGGGTTAATAGCCATGGATCTTCCCAGGCTATGAATATCAGCCGGCAGCTGTATATTTAGCCTTTACTGGCTATTAAAATTGGGGGACCCCCCTCCCAAAAAAAACCCGATGTGGGATCCCCCTATACTTAACCCCCAAGGGTGGTTTGCACGTTAATGACCGAGACAATTTTTACAATTCTGACCACTGTCCCTTTATGAGGTTATAACTCTGGAACGCTTCAACAGATCCTGATGATTCTGACATTGTTTTCTCGTGAGATATTGTACTTTATGATAGTGGTAAAAATTCTTTGATATTACCTGCGTTTATTTGTGAAAAAAAAACGGAAATTTGGCGAAAATTTTGAAAATTTCGCAATTTTCCAAATTTGAATTTTAATGCGCTTAAATCACAGAGATATGTCACACAAAACACTTAATAATTAACATTTCCCACATGTCTACTTTACATCAGCACAATTTTGGAACCAAAATTTTTTTTTTTTTTAGGGAGTTATAAGGGTTAAAAGTTGTCCAGCAATTTTTCATTTTTACAACACCATGTTTTTTTTAGGGACTACATCACATTTGAAGGCACTTTGAGGGGTCTATATGATCGAAAATACCAAAGTGTGACACCATTCTAAAAACTGCACCCCTCAAGGTACTCAAAACCACATTCAAGAAGTTTATTAACCCTTCAGGTATTTCACAGGAATTTTTGGAATGTTTAAAAAAAAAATGAACATTTTAACTTTTTTTCACAAAAATTTACTTCAGTTCCAATTAGTTTTATTTTACCAAGGGTAACAGGAGAAATTGGACCCCAAAAGTTGTTGTACAATTTGTCCTGAGTACCTGGATACCCCATATGTGGGGGTAAACCACTGTTTGGGCGCATGGCAGAGGTCGGAAGAAAAGGAGCGCCATTTGACTTTTCAATGCAAAATTGACTGGAAATGAGATGGGATGCCATGTCACGATCGGAGAGCCCCTGATGTGCCTAAACATTGAAACCTCCCCACAAGTGAAACCATTTTGGAAAGTAGACCCCTAAGGAACTTATCTAGATGTGTGGTGAGCACTTTGACCCACCAAGTGCTACACAGAAATTTATAATGTAGAGCCTAAAAATAAAAAATCATATTTTTTCACAAAAATGATCTTTTCGCCCTCAATATTTTATTTTCTCAAGGGTAACAGAAGAAATTGGACCCCAAATTTGTTCTGCAATTTGTCCTGAGTACGCTGATACTCCATATGTGGGGATAAACCACTGTTTGGGCGCATGACAGAGCTCGGAAGGGAAGGAGCGTCGTTTGACTTTTCAATGCAAAATTGACTGGAATTGAGATGGGATGCCATGTCACGTTTGGAGAGCCCCTGATATGCCTAAACATTGAAACCCCCCCCAAGTGACCCCATATTGGAAACTAGACCCCCCAAGGAACTTATCTAGATGTGTTGTGAGAACTTTGAACCCTCAAGTATTTCACTACAGTTTCTTACGCAGAGCCGTGAAAATAAAAAAATCATTTATTTTCCCACAAAAATGATTTTTTAGCCCCCCAAATTTTTATGTTCCCAAGGGTAACCAGAGAAATTGGACTCCAAAAGTTGTTGTCCAATTTGTCCTGAGTACGCTATATGTTGGGGTACACCCCTGTTTTGGCACATAGGAGAGCTCGGAAGGGAAGGAGCACTGGTTTACTTTTTCAACGCAGAATTGGCTGGAATTGAGAACAGACGCCATGTCACGTCTGGAGAGCCACTGTTGTGCCTAAACAGAGGAAACCCCCCCAATTTTAACTCCAACCCTTACCCAAACACACCCCTAACCCTTATCCCAAGCCTAACATGCCCCTAACCCTAATCCCAACCACGCCCCTAACCCCAACACACCCCTAACCCCAACCACACCCCAACACACCCCTAACCCTAATCCCAACCGTAAATGTAATCCAAACCCTAACTGTAGCCCCAACACTAACCCTACCCCTAATGGTAAAATGGAAATAAATACATTTTTTAAATTTTATTGTTTTTCCCTAACTAAGGGGGTGATGAAGGGGGGGTTTGATTTACTTTTATAGCGGGTTTTTAGGATTGGCCGCTGTCACACACTAAAAGACGCTTTTTATTGCAAAAAATTGTTTTTGCATCTCCACATTTTGAGAGATATAATTTTTCCATATTTTGGTCCACAGAGTCACGCAAGGCCTTGCTTTTTGCGGGACGAGTTGACGCTTTTATTGGTACCATTTTCGGGCACGTGACTTTTTTTGATAGTTTTTTATTCCTATTTTTGTGAGGCAGAATGACCAAAAACCAGCTATTTTTCGTTGGGGGGGGGTCATTTATACCGTTCCACATTTGATGAAATTGATAAAGCAGTTTTGTTTTTCTGGTCAGTACGATTACAGCGATGCCTCATTTATATAATTTTTTATGTTCTGGCGCTTTCATACAATAAAAACTAATTTATATAAAAAAAATAATTATTTTTCGCTTTATTCTGAGGACTATAAGTTTTTTTATTTTTTCGCTGATGATGCTGTATGGTGGCTCATTTTTTGCAGGACAAGATGACGTTTTCAGTGGTACCATGGTTATGTACAGTACAGACCAAAAGTTTGGACACACCTCATTTAAATATTTTTCTGTATTTTCATGACTATGAAAATTGTACATTCACACTGAAGGCATCAAAACTATGAATTAACACATGTGGAATTATATACTTAACAATAAAGTTTGAAACAACTGAAAATATGTCTTATATTCTAGGTTCTTCAAAGTAGCCACCTTTTGCTTTGATGACTGCTTTGCACACTCTTGGCATTCTCTTGATGAGCTTCAAGAGGTAGTCACTGGAAATGGTTTTCACTTCACAGGTGTGCCCTGTCGGGTTTAATAAGTGGGATTTCTTGCCTTATAAATGGGGTTGGGACCATCAGTTGTGTTGTGCAGAAGTCTGGTGGATACACAGCTTATAGTCCTACTGAATAGACTGTTAGAATTTGTATTATGGCAAGAAAAAAAGCAGCCAAGTAAAGAAAAACGAGTAGCCATCATTACTTTAAGAAATTAAGGTCAGTCAGTCTGAAAAATTGGGAAAACTTTGCAAGTGTCCCAAGTGCAGTGGCAAAAACCATCAAGCGCTACAAAAAAACTGGCTCACATGAGGACCGCCCCAGGAAAGGAAGACCAAGCATCACCTCTGCTTCTGAGGATAAGTTTATCTGAGTCACCAGCCTCAGAAATCGCAGGTTAACAGCAGCTCAGATTAGAGACCAGGTCTAGCAGCAGACACATCTCTACAACAACTGTTAAGAGGAGACTTTGTGCAGCAGGCCTTCATGGTAAAATAGCTGCTAGGAAACCACTGCTAAGGACAGGCAACAAGCAGAAGAGATTTGTTTGGGCTAAAGAACACAAGGAATGGACATTAGACCAGTGGAAATCGGTGCTTTGGTCTGATGAGTCCAAATTTGAGATCTTTGGTTCCAACCACCGTGTCTTTGTGCGACGCAGAAAAGGTGAACGGATGGACTCTACATGCCTGGTTCCCACCGTGAAGCATGGAGGAGGAGGTGTCAGGGCCGGCGTCAGCACCCGGCGTACCGGTGCAAGTGCCGGGGCCCTGAACAAATGGGGGGGCCCACTCGTGGCCGGGATACCAGGGGGCCCGGACCGCTCCCCCAGCAGCTTCGGCACTATTTGAGCTCAGCCGTCACTTAAACATGGCCGCGCACAGTGCACTCTGCAGCGATGTCTCTGCTAGTAATGACGCGGCCGGCAGACACACAAGCAAAGTTAAAGGCACAGTGTCTGCCTGACCGCATCATTAGCAGCAGACACAGCTGCAGCGTGCACTGTGGGTGGCCATGTCTGTTTAAGTGACGGCCATCGATCAAGCAGCGCTCCCTCCACAGCCACATGCCAGAGGAGCCTGATAGGTGACAAGCCAGGGGAAGGTGAGTGAGGCTTGTGTCTGTCTGTATGTCTGTGTATGCCTGTATGATGTGCATATCTGTGTATATCTGTGTTTGACTGTACATATTTATGTATTTTTGTGAATTTGTCTTCAAATATATGTATGTAAATATCTGCGTATTGTATGCGTGCTTGTCTGCGTATTGCATGTGTATGCATGTCTGCGTATTGTGTGTGCATGTCTGCGTATTGTGTGTGTGTGTGCATGTCTGAATACTGTATGTGTGTGCATGTCTGCGTATTGTGTGTGTGCATGTCTGCGTATTGTGTGTGTGTGCATGTCTACGTATTGTGTGTGTGTGCATATCTGCGTATTGTGTGTGTGCATGTCTGCGTAGTGTGTGTGCATGTCTGCGTATTGTGTGTGTGTGCATGTCTGAATACTGTATGTGTGTGCATGTCTGCGTATTGTGTGTGTGTGCATGTCTGCGTATTGTGTGTGTGTGCATGTCTGCGTATTGTGTGTGTGCATGTCTGCGTATTGTGTGTGTGCATGTCTGCGTAGTGTGTGTGCATGTCTGCGTAGTGTGTGTGTGTGCATGTCTGCGTGGTGTGTGTGTGCGCGCATGTCTGCGTATTGTGTGTGTGTGCATGTCTGCGTAGTGTGTGTGTGTGTGTGCATGTCTGCGTAGTGTGTGTGTGCGCATGTCTACGTAGTGTGTGTGTGTGCATGTCTGCGTAGTGTGTGTGTGCGCATGTCTACGTAGTGTGTGTGTGTGCATGTCTGCGTAGTGTGTGTGTGAATGTCTGTGTAGTGTGTGTGTGTGCATGTCTGCGTAGTGTGTGTGTGCATGTCTGCGTAGTGTGTGTGTGCGCATGTGCATGTCTGCGTAGTGTGTGTGCATGTCTGCGTATTGTGTGTGCATGTCTGCGTATTGTGTGTGTGCATGTCTGCGTATTGTGTGTGTGCGTGCATGTCTGCGTATTGTCTGTGTGTGTGCATGTCTGCGTATTGTGTGTGTGCATGTCTGCGTATTGTGTGTGTGCATGTCTGCGTATTGTGTGTGTGCATGTCTGCGTATTGTGTGTGTGTGTGTGTGAGTGCACATGTCTGCGCACTGTAGATGTGTGTGTATGTCTGCCTATGTGAAGGATGAGGGGGCAGGCTAGGCCCTATGTAGTATATCTTTATTTCTCCGCCGTATCTGTACATCATGAATCGTGGTATGTGGGCCCACTGTGACTCTTTTGCCCGGGGCCCACAAAATCCTGGAGCCGGCCCTGGGAGGTGTGATGGTGTGGGGGTGCTTTGCTGGTGACACTGTTGGGGATTTATTCAAAATTGAAGGCTTACTGAATCAGCATGGCTACCACAGCATCTTGCAGCGGCATGCTATTCCATCCAGTTTACGTTTAGTTGGACCATCATTTATTTTTCAACAGGACAATGACCCCAAACACACCTCCAGGCTATTTGACCAAGGAGGAGAGTGATGGGGTGCTACGCCAGATGACCTGGCCTCCACAGTCACCAGACCTGAACCCAATCGAGATGGTTTGGGGTGAGCTCGACCGCAGAGTGAAGGCAAAAGGGCCAAGAAGTGCTAAGGATCTCTGGGAACTCATTCAAGATTGTTGGAAGACCATTCCCGGTGACTACCTCTTGAAGCTCATCAAGAGAATGCCAAGAGTGTGCAAAGCAGTCATCAAAGCAAAAGGTAGCTACTTTGAGGAACCTAGAATATAAGACATAATTTCAGTTGTTTCACACTTTTTTGTTAAGTATATAATTCCACATGTGTTAATTCATAGTTTTGATGCCTTCAGTGTGAATGTACGATTTTCATAATCATGAAAATACAGAAAAATCTTTAAATGAGAAGGTGTGTTCAAACTTTTGGTCTGTACTGTATATCCGTCTTTTTGATCGCGTGCTATTCCGCTTTTTGTTCGGCGGTATAATAAAGCGTTGTTTTTTGCCTCTTTTTTACGCTGTTCACTGAAGGGGATAACTAGTGGGACAGTTTTATAGGTTGGGTCGTTACGGACGAGGTGATACTAAATATGTGTACTTTTATTGGGTTTTTTTATATTTGAGGTGATACTAAATATGTGTACTTTTATTGGGTTTTTTTATATTTAGATAAAGAAATGTATTTATTGGAACAATATTTTTATTTATTTATTTAGGAATTTTTTTTATGCACAATGTAAATATATATATATATATATATATATATATATATATATATATATATATATATATATATTTTACTTTTTTACTTTGTCCCAGGGTGGGACATCACTATATATAATCAGAATGCTGATCTGACACTTTGCAATGCACGGTGTCAGATCAGCGATCTGACAGGCACTGCAGGAGGCTTGCCGGCGCCTGCTCTGAGCAGGCACTTGCAAGCCACCCCTCCCTGCAGGACCCGGAAGGAACCCCGCGACCATTTTGGATCCGGGATCTGCAGGGAGGAGGAGGTAGGAGACCCTCTGAACAACGCGATCACATCGCGTTGTTCTGTGGGTCTCAGGGAAGCAAGCAGAGAGCCCCCTCCCTGCGAGATGCTTCCCTATGCCGCCGGAACGTTGCGGTCATGTTTGATCGCAGTGTTCCGGGGGTTAATGTGCCGGTAGCAGTGCCGGATGTAAGCTGTAATAAGAAGCTGACACCCGGCAGCGATCGGCCGCGCTACCCCCGTGAGCGCGACCGATCGCCTATCACGTACTATCCCGTCCCTGAGTTGAAGGAAGACTATAAGTCCATCTAGTTCAACCCATAGCCTAACCTAACATGCCCTAACATGTTGATCCAGAGGAAGGCAAAAAAAAACCCATGTGGCAAATAGTAAGCTCCACTTTAGGCAAAAAAATTCCTTCCCGACTCCACATACGGCAATCAGACTAGTTCCCTGGATCAACGCCCTATCAAGGAATCTAGTATATATACCCTGCAACATTATACTTTTCAAGAAAGGCATCCAGTCCCTTCTTAAATTTAAGTAATGAATCACTCATTACATCATACGCCAGAGAGTTCCATAGTCTCACTGCTGTTACAGTAAAGAACCCGTGTCTGTTATTATGCCTAAACCTTCTTTCCTCCAGATGTAGAGGATGTCCCCTTGTCCCTGTCTCAGGTCTATGATTAAAAAGATCATCAGAAAGGTCTTTGTACTGTCCCCTCATATATTTATAAATTAAAATTGTGCACAGTGCGCTTTAAGAATTCAGTGGTTCGGCAGCGAGACCGAGTGGTCAAGTGACCACAGGTATATGCATCCTCATGGCCACAGTCTAGAGGTGCGCGACCTCGCTCAATTCACCTGTATTAAGCAACATTGCGCACGTCTGGTCAGAATGTGGCTGGGAGCATGCATGGTCACGTGACAGCCCGATCCCACCAATTGTCATCTTCCTCGGTTTCCAAACCGGTTCCAGTCCCCTCCTGGGTCACATGACTTTTATTCCGACTTCCTGGATCACACTGGGGTTTACTTGTGAGCCGGAGGTCACTTTTTACAATTCAAGTCTATGGACTTGTTCTGATTGTAAAAGCAGCTTCTAGGTCACACAGACCCCAGCGTGATCCATCACCTATATTACCGCACACGTTTAGGAAATAAAAAGTTTGGGTTGAAGTTGACCCCCAACCCTTGGAAGAAGGAATGTATTAATTTTTTTAAAAAATATTAGACTTTCAACCCTCACCGAGGAACAACAGACTATCCTTACGTAATTACTGGCTGACAAACTAGTACATAATCACCCTTCTTATACACATTGTGATCAGATCGGGTCCACGGGAAACAGACAGTTGATGGCCTAGACGCATTATTGACATTGCTTATTGTCATCAGATGCCTGCCCTCCTCCTATCTTCGGAAGCGAAAAAGGCATTCAATAAAGTTCACTGGGGCGACCTATCCACAGTATTACAAAAATTACACACGCACATTTTTTATGAATTTTTTGACAGATTTGAGTGAGGTCCATGGAAAAAAAACGCAGGGCAAAACACACAGAGCAATTGACATGCTGTAAATACTCAACGTGTGAGTGACACATCAGGATTCTTATTCACTTTGCCGGCATCAGGATTACATCAGGTTTTTTTTCTGCAAATCTGCATGGCAAACACTCACCAAAAACGCACCAAATCGCCAACGTGTGCACAAGCCCTAATGGTACACGTAAGGGGATGTCTCACATACCCGCTAGTATTCGCACTGGTGAAGGAACTATTTGCCCAGCGCATAAGATATATACCGCAATTACAGGCTTTGAAGTGCGTGTGTGGGCCATCACATTGACAAGTGTCACATTTTGTGGTAATAACTTTGGAATGCTTTTACAAATCCCGGTGATTTTGAGACTGTTTTATCTCAGAATCACTGGGATTGATTCTGAAATAAAACAGAGGCCAGGCAGCTGATGCTGGCGTGCAAGGCATTGTCGTTGCATGACAGTGACATCTTGCGTTACCATAGCAGGCACGTCAGCTGCCAACGCTGCTGGTCTCTGATTGGTTGCAGGCGTGTAGTGCAGCGCAGGGAGTCAGAGGGTCCCTGCGCTGCAATACACTTCAGCTGAATGTGAGCCCTCGGACGCACATCCAGCTGAAGTAGGCACTCAAACATGGGCCCGGAAGAGGAAACCGAAGATGATGCCTGACATTGAGAGAGCAGAGGAGGGGGAGAAGAATATTTTGGCATTTTTTATTTTTAGAACGGAGAACATATAATATCCCAGAAAGAGGACAAGGAAAGGAGACATATATACCAGGATGGAGCAGATATATACAATGTTGGAGGACATATACAGTACAGATCAAAAGTTTGGACACACCTCATTTAAAGATTTTTCTGTATTTTCATGACTATGAAAATTGTAAATTCACACTGAAGGCATCAAAACTATGAACTAACACATGTGGAATTATATACTTAACCCATTACTTGCCAAATTAAAATTTTTACAAGTACGGATTTTTCAGAAAAGGGCGTCCCAATATTCAATTAAAAATGACAATGACATGATTTCCCATTTTGAAAACATTCATTTTACAAACACAACACAAAAAATTGGACCCAATTATAAAATCTTAGTTGCTAGAAGTTAGATTAGGCGTCCAAAAAAAGGACATTG
This sequence comes from Ranitomeya imitator, assembly GCF_032444005.1. NCBI lineage: Eukaryota > Metazoa > Chordata > Amphibia > Anura > Dendrobatidae > Ranitomeya > Ranitomeya imitator. The sequence goes on along the minus strand of NC_091283.1, from coordinate 641,932,434 downwards.
GTAGATAATGGGTTAACAAAAAAGTGTGAAACAACTGAAAATATCTATATATATAATTGTCTAAGGGTCACTTCCGTCTGTCTGTCTGTCCTTCTGTCACGGTTATTCGTTCGCTGATTGGTCTCGGCAGCTGCATGTCATGGCTGCCGCGACCAATCAGCGACGCGCACAGTCCGAAAGAAAATGGTCGCTCCTTACTCCCCACACTGACTGCCCGGCGCCCGCATACACCCCTCCGCTCACACAGGGTTAATGCCAGCGGTAACGGACCGCGTTATGCCGCGGGTAACGCACTCCGTTACCGCTGCTATTAACCCTGTGTGACCAAGTTTTTTACTATTGACGCGGCCTATGCAGCGCCAATAGTAAAAACATCTAATGTTAAAAATAATTAAAAAAATAAAAAACGATTATATACTCACCTACGCCGCCTTTCCCGCTCCTCTCGATACAACCGCCACGTTCCGTTGGCACAGATCGTCTGGCAGAAGGACCTGCCGTGACGTCACGGTCATGTGACCGCGACGTCATCACAGGCCCCGCCCGCCTGCGCGAGCTGCACCTGCTGTGACGTCACGCTTATGTGACCGCACCGTCATCACAGGCCCTGCGCACCCAGGACCTGCCATGACGTCATGGTCATGTGACCGCGACGTCATCATAGGCGCTGCGCGAGCAGGCTGGGACCGGAAGCTGCCGCCTGTACCTCGCACAGGCGACAGAACTACAAGTATGCTGAGTATGTTAGAACTACAAGGGGCCCTCGGATCGGAAGGTGAGTATGTTTATTTTTTAACCTGTGTCATACCTGGCTGGGCAATATACTACATGGCCTGTGCAATATACTATGTGGCTCTGTGCTTTATACTACGTCGCTGGGCAATATACTACGTGGCTGGGCAATATACCACGTGGCTGGGCAATATACCACGTGGCTGGGCAATATACTACATGGCTGGGCAATATACTACGTGGCTGGGCAATATACTACGTGACTGGCCAATATATGCGTTAGAATCGGGCAACCATCTAGTGTCTTATATTCTAGGTTCTTCAAAGTAGCCACCTTTTGCTTTGATGAGTGCTTTTGGCATTCTCTTGATGAGCTTCAAGAGGTAGTCACCGGAAATTGTTTTCACTTCACAGGTGTGCCCTGTCAGGTTTAATAAGTGGCATTTCTTGCCTTATAAATGGGGTTGGGACCATCAGTTGTGTTGAGAAGTCTGGTGGATACACAGCTGATAGCCCTACTGAATACACGGTGTGCAGAATTATTAGGCAAGTTGTATTTTAGAGGATTATTTGTATTATTGATCAACAACTATGTTCTCAATCAACCCAAAAGACTCAAATATCAAAGCTTAATATTTTTGGAAGTTGGAGTGTTTTTTTTTTTTTTTAGATTTGGCTATCTTAGGAGGATATCTGTTTGTGCAGGTAACTATTACTGTGCAGAATTATTAGGCAACGTAATAAAAACCAAATATATTCCCATCTCACTTGTTTATTTTCACCAGGTAAACCAACACCTGCACAAAATTTAGAAATAAACATTTCTGACATGCAAAAACAAGACCCCCAAAAAGAGTGACCAATATAGCCACCTTTCTTTATAATGACACTCAACAGCCTTCCATCCATAGATTCTGTCAGTTGCTTGATCTGTTTACTGTGCAGCATCTGTGCAGCAGCCACCACAGCCTCCCAGACACTGTTCCGAGAGGTGGACTGTTTTCCCTCCCTGTAGATCTCACATTTTATCAGGGACCACAGGTTCTCTATGGGGATCAGATCAAGTGAACAAGGGGGCCATGTCATTATTTTTTCTCCTTTGAGACCTTTACTGGCCAGCCACGCTGTGGAGTAGTTGGAGGCATGTGATGGAGCGTTGTCCTGCATGAAAATCATGTTTTTCTTGAACGATGCCGACTTCTTCCTGTACCACTGCTTGAAGAAGTTGTCTTCCAGAAACTGGCAGTAGGTCTGGGAGTTGAGCTTCACTCCATTCTTAACCCGAAAAGGTCCCACAAGTTCATCTTTGATGATACCAGCCCATACCAGTACCCCACCTCCACCTTGCTGGCGTCTGAGTCGGAGTGGAGCTCTTTGCCCTTTACTGATCCAGCCTCTGGCCCATCCATCTGGTCCATGAAGAGTCACTCTCATTTCATCAGTCCATAAAACCTTTGAAAAGTCAGTCTTAAGATATTTCTTGGCCCAGTCTTGACGTTTTATCTTATGTTTCTTGTTCAAAAGTGGTCGTTTTTCAGCCTTCCTTACCTTGGCCATGTCCCTGAGTATCGCACACCTTGTGCTTTTTGTTACTCCAGTAACGTTGCAGCTCTGAAATATGACAAAGCTGGTGGCAAATGGCATCTTGGCAGCTTCACCCTTGATTTTCATCAATTCATGGGCAGTTATTTTGCGCCTTTTTTGTCCAACACGCTTCTTGCGACCCTGTTGGCTAGATGCCATGAAACGCTTGATTGTTCGGTGATCATGCTTCAAAGTTTGGCAATTTCAAGACTGCTGCATCCCTCTGCAAGACATCTCACAATTTTAGACTTTTCAGAGCCCGTCAAATCTCTCTTCTGACCCATTTTGCCAAAGGAAAGGAAGTGGCCTAACAATTAAGCACATTTTATATAGGGTTTTGATGTCATTGCACAACACCCCTCCTCATTACAGAGATGCACATCACCTGATTTACATAATTGGTAGTTGACGCTCAAGCCTGAACAGCTTGAAGTAGGACAACATGTATAAAAAGTATCATGTGATCAAAATACAACTTGCCTAATAATTCTGCACACAGTGTATAGCAGTAACCTGGATACCTGGAGCGCTCCCGATGATCAGCTGTTCGACGCCGCAGTTGCATGTGTCTCGGCTGTGTGACTCTCACAACACATGTATGGAGAGCCTGTGTTAGTTAATGGTCTCCCCTACCATGAGGCTAGATGAGAATCTCAACTCAGATGTGGTCTGAGGAGCATTTTAAGGCAAGGTATAAGAATCGACCGCTTTTTAGGTTGTCCGAACGGGTTGTTAAACTGGCATGTGTTTCGGAAAATACTTAGAATACAAAGTCACTGTAGTTTTAGACAGATCATCCCTTTTAACGCTCGATCTCCCAGTATGGACAGAACTACAAGTCCATGAGGATGCAAAACTAGAACTGTCAGATTGCGTCACCAGCAACAAGAGTGTGGCGCTGCCCACTGACAGAAGCAGAGACAAAGAGGGCAGGCATCAATATAGATGTCACCTAATGTTGGCTCTGGTTTTGTATTCACAAACCAATGTTGGTTTAGGATTCCTGTACTGCTATTGTTTCTGATTCAGTACCTATGTAAAAATCTATAACAGGTCAGATGACGTATAACATAGCTATGCTAGTACGGTATTATGCTGACTACATCTGTATATGTTAGGAGATTTAAAGGAAACCTGTCACCTTGGAAAATGCTACTAACCTGTAGATATAGGGTTAATTTGCAGATTAACAGTATTATAATGATGCCTGGCCTAGGGTTGTCTCAATCACAACTCCATCAGGTAAGAAGCATCCCACCCCCACCTGTACCCCTACATCCCCTACCCCCACATACCATGCAATATCACACTATGGGCGCTTGTCTGCTCTTTATTTTCTCCTGTTATTCACACTTTCCATAAGACAGCCGGACAGCACTGTAACACTACTTACCTGCCAATTCACCATATATCTGTAGGTAAATAACATTTTCCAAGGTGACAAGTTCCCTATAAACCTTTGTATTTAAAGACCCCCGCTGCTGCCATTTTGTCAGCCCTGTGAATCTGAGCTTCATAGGAGATTGTGACTTATTTCCTATAATGCAATACTGTAGAATTCCACTCTACAGGACAGAAAGATATTTAGAATTGAGAATCCTCAGTGGTTGATGCCTTTTAATGGCTAACTGAAAAGATATTATTTATTGTTATAGCGCCAGTTATTCCATGGCGCTTTACATGTAAGGAGGGGCATACATAATAAAAACAAGTACAATAATCTTAAACAATACAAGACATAACTGGTACAGGAGGAGAGAAGACCCTGCCCGCGAAGGCTCACAATCTACAAGGGATGGGCGAGAATACAGTAGGCGAGGGAAGAGCTGGTCATTCAGCGGTTTGGTCGATCGGTGGTTACTGCAGGTTATAGGCTTGTCGGAAGAGGTGGGTCTTCAGGCTCTTTTTGAAGGTTTCGATGGTAGGTGACAGTCTGATATGTTGTGGTAAAGAGTTCCAGAGTAGGGGTGATGCGCGAGAGAAATCTTGCATACGATTGTGGGAAGAGGAGATAAGAGGGGAGTAGAGAAAGAGATCTTGTGAGGATCGGAGGTTGCGTGCAGGAAAGTACCGGGAGATGAGGTCACAGATGTATGGAGGAGACAGGTTGTGGATGGCTTTGTACGTCATGGTTAGGGTTTTGTATTGGAGTCTCTAGGCAATGGGGAACCAGTGAAGGGATTGACAGAGGGGAGAAGGTGGGGAATAGCAGGGGGACAGGTGGATTAGTCGGGCAGCAGAGCTTAGAATAGATTGGAGGGGTGCGAGAGTGTTAGAGGGGAGGCCACAGAGCAGGAGGTTGCAGTAGTCAAGGCGAGAGATGATGAGGGCATGGACTAGGGTTTTTGCAAATTCTTGGTTGAGAAATGAACGGATTAGTGAAATATTTTTGAGTTGAAGTCGGCAGGAAGTGGAAAGGGCTTGGATATGTGGTTTGAAGGAGACATCAGCGTCAAGGATTAGCCCAAGGCAGCGAGCTTGTGGGACTGGAGTTCTGACAGTAGTATTTAGGTTTGCAGGACTCATTAGTCCTTGCCAGTTGTCTATGTTTCTTGGGAAGTATTTGATCTCTGTCTGGCTTCTCCTGCTTAGCTGCCAATTCAGCAAAGATAAGTGTCTGTTTCTTTTTCTATGGCACACAAGCTGTGTGCCTGTTTTTGATTGTATTCCTGCTCTGAGTTTAGTAGTCTCTGGAGTTGCAGATATACGTTCCACGTCTTTAGTTAGATGGAGGAATTTTTGTATAATCTGCTGTGGATATTTTTGGAAGGGTTTTAATACTGACCGCACAGAACTCTGTCCTATCCTTTCCTATTTTAGCTAGAGCGGCCTCTTATGCTCAATCCTGTTTTCTGACTGTGTGTGTCTTTCCTCTCCTACTCACAGCCAATATTTGTGGGGGGCTGCCTATCCTTTGGGGTTCTGCTCTGAGGCAAGATAGTATTCCTATTTCCATCTTTAGGGGTATTTAGTCCTCCGGCTGTGACGAGGTGTCTAGGGCTTGTTAGGTACACCCCACGGCTACTTCTAGTTGCGGTGTTAAGATCAGGATTTGCGGTCAGTATAGTTACCACCTACTCCAGTGAAAGTTTTCATGCTGCTCCAAGGTCACCGGATCATAACAGTACAACTGGCCCATAATGAGTTAAATGCATCTCAGAAGAAGGGAACAAAGGTGTTGAGCCATTTTTTTTTCTTCAGTCTGCTTTATCTTCTCTTCCCTCTTTATCTCTGGGTGGCTGAGGAGCCTTGTGCAAGCATGGATGTTCAGGAATTAGTTTCTCGTGTAGACCAGCTTGCTGCTAGGGTACAGGGTATTTCTGATTATATTGTTCAAACTCCTGTTTTAGAGCCGAAGATTCCTACTCCTGATTTGTTTTTTGGAGACAGGTCCAAATTTTTGAGTTTTAAAAACAACTGTAAACTATTTTTTGCTCTGAAACCTCGATCCTCTGGTGATTCCATTCAGCAGGTTAAAATCGTCATCTCCCTGCCGCGTGGCGACCCGCAGGATTGGGCGTTTTCCCTGGAATCTGGCTTTGCTTAATGTAGACTCCTTTTTTCAGGCTTTAGGATTATTATATGATGAACCTAATTCTGTGGATCAAGCTGAGAAGACCTTGTTGGCCCTGTCTCAGGGTCAAGAGGCGGCAGAATTGTATTGTCAGAAATTCAGAAAATGGTCTGTGTTGACTAAATGGAAAAATGATGCTTTGGCGGCAATTTTCAGAAAGGGTCTTTCTGAATCCGTCAAAGATGTTATGGTGGGGTTTCCCACGCCTTCCGGTCTGAGTGATTCTATGTCTCTGGCCATTCAGATTGACCGGCGCTTGCGGGAGCGCAGAACTGTGCGCGCTGTGGCGTTATCCTCAGAGCAAATTCCTGAGCCAATGCAGTGTGATAGGGTTCTGTCTAGAAAGGAACGACAAGGTTTCAGACGTCAGAATAGGTTGTGTTATTATTGTGGCGACGCTCCCCATGTCATTTCAGCCTGCCCTAAGCGGACAAAGAGGATCGCTAGTTCATTTACCATCAGCACTGTGCAACCTAAATTTCTGTTATATGTGTCCTTGATCTGTTCATTGTCATCATTTTCTGTCATGGCGTTTATGGATTCAGGCGCCGCCTTGAACTTAATGGACTTTGAGTTTGCCAGGCGTTGTGGTTTTCCCTTGCAGCCTTTGCAGAACCTTATTCCTTTAAGGGGCATTGATGCTACACCCTTGGCTAAAAATAAGCCCCAGTTTTGGACACAGGTGACCATGCGCATGGCGCCAGCCCATCAGGAAGATTGTCGATTTCTGGTGTTGCATAATTTGCATGATGCTATCGTGCTGGGTTTTCCGTGGTTGCAGGTACATAATCCTGTGTTGGATTGGAAGTCCATGTCTGTGACTAGTTGGGGTTGTCAGGGGGTTCATAATGATGTTCCTTTGATGTCAATCTCCTCTTCTTCCTCTTCTGAAATTCCAGAGTTTTTGTCTGATTTTCAGGATGTATTCGATGAGCCCAAGTCCAGTTTCCTTCCACCGCACAGGGACTGCGATTGTGCTATTGACTTGATTCCAGGCTGTAAGTTCCCTAAGGGTCGACTTTTCAACCTGTCTGTGCCTGAACATACCGCCATGCGCAGCTATATTAAAGGGACACTGTCACCTGAATTTGGAGGGAACAATCTTCAGCCATGGAGGCGGGGTTTTGGGGTTTTTGATTCACCCTTTCCTTACCCGCTGGCTGCATTCTGGCTGCAATATTGGATTGAAGTTAATTCTCTGTCCTCCATAGTACACGCCTGCGCAAGGCAAGGAATCTTTGGAGAATGGGCATATTCGGCCATCTTCACCGTTGGGAGCGAGGTTCTTTTTAGTTGCTAAAAAAGATGGTTCCTTGAGACCCTGTATTGATTATCGCCTCTTGAATAAAATCACGGTCAAGTTTCAATACTCTTTACCTTTGCTTACTGATTTGTTTGCTAGGATTAAGGGAGCTAGTTGGTTTACGAAGATTGACCTTCGGAGGGCATATAATCTTGTTCGTATTAAGCAGGGTGATGAATGGAAAACTGCGTTTAACATGCCCAAAGGCCATTTTGAATACCTTGTGATGCCATTCGGGCTCACTAATGCTCCATCTGTTTTTCAGTCTTTCATGCATGATATTTTCTGGACTTAGATTGATAAGTTCTTGATTGTATATTTGGACGATATTTTGATTTTTTCCGATGATTGGGAGTCTCATGTGGAACAGGTCAGGATGGTATTTCAGATCCTTCGTGACAATGTCCTGTTTGTGAAAGGGTCTAAGTGTCTCTGGGGTGCAGAAGGTTTCTTTTTTGGGCTTTATTTTTTCTCCCTCGTCGATAGAGATGGATCCGGTTAAGGTTCAGGCCATTCATGATTGGATTCAGCCCACATCCGTGAAGAGCCTTCAGAAATTTTTGGGTTTTTGCCTCTGATGTCCATGCCACTGATTTGGTTCGTGCCTTTCATCTGGCTCATGCTGATCGGCCTGGGGGCTCTGGTGAGGGTTCGGTGACCCCTCCTCAAGGGGGGGGTACTGTTGTGAATTCTGCTTTTGGGCTCCCTCCCGGTGGTTGTAGGTGGTAATGCAGTTGTCTCTGGGCTGCAGTCCTGAACAGGTGTATCAACTGATTGCAGTTCTGACTGGAGTATTTAGGTTTGCAGGACTCATTAGTCCTTGCCAGTTGTCTATGTTTCTTGGGAAGTATTTGATCTCTGTCTGGCTTCTCCTGCTTAGCTGCCAATTCAGCAAAGATAAGTGTCTGTTTCTTTTTCTATGGCACACAAGCTGTGTGCTTGTTTTTGATTGTATTCCTGCTCTGAGTTTAGTAGTCTCTGGAGTTGCAGATATACGTTCCACGTCTTTAGTTAGATGGAGGAATTTTTGTATAATCTGCTGTGGATATTTTTGGAAGGGTTTTTAACACTGACCGAACAGAACTCTGTCCTATCCTTTCCTATTTTAGCTAGAGCGGCCTCTTATGCTAAATCCTGTTTTCTGACTGTGTGTGTCTTTCCTCTCCTACTCACAGCCAATATTTGTGGGGTTCTGCTCTGAGGCAAGATAGTATTCCTATTTCCATCTTTAGGGGTATTTAGTCCTCCGGCTGTGACGAGGTGTCTAGGGCTTGTTAGGTACACCCCACGGCTACTTCTAGTTACGGTGTTAAGATCAGGATTTGCGGTCAGTATAGTTACCACCTACTCAAGTGAAAGTTTTCATGCTGCTCCAAGGTCACCGGATAATAACAGGAGGACAGTTCAAGGTAGACGTGTTCTTCCAGTAGCTTGGAGGCATAGGGGAGAAGTGATATAGGGCGATAGCTATATACAGAGGATGGGTCAAAACGCTTGATTAAAGCTTGAGGGGAAAACGCCAGTTGTTAGTGATAGGTTGAAGAGATGGGTTAGGGTTGGGATGAAGACTGTGGAGAGGTTTGGGATGAAGTGGGATGGGATCGGGTCAAGTGCACAGGTGGTGAGATGTGATCTTGAGAGTAGAGTGGAGAGTCGATCTTCTGTAATGGTGGAGAAGTTGGTTTTGGAGGTGGAGGGCTGGGAAGTCGGGAGGAAGGGCTCTGGGGGTTGTTGACCAAACTGTCTCTAATGTTATAAATCTTCTGCTTGAAAAATGAGACAAAGTCTTCAGCTGAGATGAGTGGGGAGGGAGGAGGTGCTGGGGGACAGAGGAGAGAATTGAAGGTTGTTGAATAACTGTTTAGGGTTGTGAGACAGGGAGGATATGAGAGATGAGAAGTAGGTTTGTTCAGCTGTGGCAAGTGTGGTCTTGAAAGTAGTGAGGGACTGTTTGAATGCAATGAAGTGCTCCGCGCTCAGCAGCCCTGGAAGCTCGCCTCAGTTCTTTGGTCAGGCTGGTGTGCCAGGGCTGTCTGTTGATTTGCGAGCTTTGGTATGTGTAAGTGGGGCAGCAGATTCCAAAGCTGCAGCTATTGTGGTGTTATATAGAGCGGCAGCGTCATTCGCATTGTGTAGGGAACTTATATCTGTGAGAGGGAGGAGGGATTCAGAGAATGAGTGTAGGTCAAGGTGTTTAAGATTTCTGCGAGGGTGTGAAAGTTTGTGGGGTGGGGATTGTAGACATGGAGTGGAGAGGGAAGAGAATGTGAGAAGGTTGTGGTCAGAGAGAGGAAGAGGTGAGTTAGGCTAGGTTCATATTGCGTTAGTGCAATCCGTTTAGCGCCTAGCGCTAGCAGATTGCGCTAACGCAATGTTGTTTTATAGGGTCGCGTTAAACGTCCCCGCTCTCGCAGATCTCCGATCTGCGAGAGCGGGGAACGGACCTCGGGCGCAAAGTACTGCAGTGCGCAGGCGCTGGCCTCTCTGACTTGTCCCGGCACCTGCACACTGCAGTACTTTGTCTGCCCTCAACAGGGCAGACAAAGTACGCCTGCGCCAGAGCGGCAGCGTGAAGACCAGAAGAGGATGTCATGGAATGAAGATAGGAGGCGCCGGAGTGGACCTGAGACACCCATTTGACCAGACCGCAGCGGGACCGCCCCTGGTTGAGTATGATCCAACCTCTTTTTCTCCTCTTTCAGGTTACATTGGGGGCTTATCTACAGCATTACGGAATGCTGTAGATAAGCCCCTGATGCCAGTGAGCTTACCTCACCATCGATTTTGGGAGTGACAGGTTCCCTTTAAGCGTAAAAAAAAAAGGAACAAATTTCTTATGTTGTAAAACATTATATATATATATATATATATATATATATATATATATATATATATATATATATATATATATATATCTATGAAAGTATGGTGCTGCTGTAATACCACTGACCAGAAAAATCATCTTCACAGATCATTTTTACCAAATGATGAACACCATCTAAAAGAAAAACTCTAACAGCAATGAGGGGAATTGCTGCGGGGGGGATGTGTAGAAAGGTAAGGGGAGACGCTGATGGGGGACGCGGGGAGATAGGGGGACAAGGGGAGATGGGGAGACAGGGGGACGAGGGGAGACAGGGGGACGAGGGGAGATAGGGGGACAAGGGGAGATAGGGGGACAAGGGGAGACAGGGGGACGAGGGGAGACAGGGGGTGCATACTAAAACCCTATGTGCCAAATTAACCTATGCCTATGGTAGATATTTTAGTCGTATTCATCTATACCTATGCCTATTTTAGATTTTTTTTTTACCATTTCATTTTCTTAATTTAGTTTTCCTTTCCACTTCACTCCATTTGAAGCAGAGTAACCAATTTATTTACATATGTATTTATTTGACATAAAGTTGCAATACATGAATGTAGGGGTTACATTTTTTGGAAACGGAAAAACGGTTTTGAGCTCCGTTTTTTTTATTGGAATTAGTTCATATTAGTACAACAAGGTTATCTTCCAAGTTTCATTAGGATCTTTTTAGGGATTCAGTCTTTATGCGCCATATTCTTCCATACCTATGCCTAGTGTGTTATCACGGTTGGAAACGGAAAATCGGTTTTGAGCTCCGTTTTTTTTATTGGAATATGTTCATATTAGTACAACAACGTTATCTTCCAAGTTTCATTAGGATCTTTTTAGGGATTCAGTCTTTATGCGCCATAATCTGCCATACCTATGCCTAGTGTGTTATCACGGTTGGAAACGGAAAAACGGTTTTGAGCTCCGTTTTTTTTATTGGAATATGTTCATATTAGTACAACAACGTTATCTTCCAAGTTTCATTAGGATCTTTTTAGGGATTCAGTCTTTATGCGCCATATTCTTCCATACCTATGCCTAGTGTGTTATCACGGTTGGAAACGGAAAAACGGTTTTGAGCTCCTTTTTTTTATTGGAATATGTTCATATTAGTACAACAACGTTATCTTCCAAGTTTCATTAGGATCTTTTTAGGGATTCAGTCTTTATGCGCCATATTATTCCATACCTATGCCTAGTGTGGTATCATGGTTGGGAATGAAATAACGGTTTTGAGCTCCGTTTTTTTTATTGGAATATGTTCATATTAGTACAACAACGTTATCTTCCAAGTTTCATTAAGATCTTTTCAGGGATTCAGTCTTTATACACCATAATCTGCCATACCTATATCTATGGTAGTTTTTTTTCTAAAGTTGAATTTTTTTAATCTATTTTTCCTTTCCACTTCACTCTATTTAAAAATAAATTAGCGGAGGTTAAACTTTAATTGCGTTTTCAACAAGGCAAACCCATACATTTCTATATAGTAACTTTAAATTTGAAATAAACACTGAATCCCTAAGAAGATCTTGATGAAACTTTGAAAATAATTTTGTCATTAATATGAACTTTTTCCAGCAAGAAAAACAGAGCTTTAGGCCGGCGTCACACTCAGCTTAAGATAATACGGTCCGTATATTACGGCCGTAATACGCTGAAAAGTCCCCAAAATAGTGGTCCGTAGCTCCTCCGTAGGCAGGGTGTGTCAGCGTGTTTTGCGCATGGCATCCTCCGTATGTAATCCGTATGGCATCCGTACTGCGTGTTTTTCTCGCAGGCTTGCAAAACCAACATACAAGGATATACAAGGGATCCATGTGTTAAAAAAAACAAAAAAAAACATATATATATATATGTCAGTAGACACATATATGTATATATATTAATATTTCATACAGCGCGAGATAGCTTTAAAGCCGGTAATTCAATTACCGGCTTTTGCTATCTCCTTCCCAAACCCGACATGATATGAGACATACAGAAAACCATCTCATATCCCCATTTTTTTTGCATATTCCACACTACTAATGTTAGTAGTGTGTATATGCAAAATTTGGGCGTTCTAGCTAGTAAAGGGTTAAATGGCGGAAAAAATTGGCGTGGGCTCCCGCGCAATTTTCTCCGCCAGAGTAGTAAAGCCAGTAACTGAGGGCAGATATTAATAGCCTGGAGAGGGTCCATGGTTATTGGCCCCCCCTGGCTAAAACCATCTGCCCCCAGCCACCCCAGAAAAGGCACATCTGGAAGATGCGCCTATTCTGGCACTTGGCCTCTCTCTTCCCATTCCCATGTAGCGGTGGGATATGGGGTAATGAAGGGTTAATGTCACCTTGCTATTGTAAGGTGACATTAAGCCAAACTAATAATGGAGAGGCGTCAATTATGACACCTATCCATTATTAATCCAATACTAGTAAAGGATTACAAAAAAACCCCATTATTAAAAAGTATTTTAATGAAATAAAAACAAAGGTTGTTGTAATATTTTATTCTACGCTCAATCCATCTGAAGACCCTCACTCTGTAACAAAGAAAAAAAAAATAAACCAACAATATACATACCTTCCGAAGATCTGTAAGGTCCCACGATGTAAATCCATCTGAAGGGGTTAAAATATTTTACAGCCAGGAGCTCTGCTAATGCAGCGGTGCTCTTGGCTGCAAAACCCCGGGGAATGAAGGTAAAGTAGGTCAATGACCTATATTTACCTTCATTTGCGGTGAGGCGCCCTCTGCTAGTTGTTCCTCGAGCGTGGGACGTTACAGATCTTCGGAAGGTATGTATATTGTTGGTTTATTATTTTTTATTTGTTAAAGGGCGAGGGTCTTCAGAAGGATTGAGCGTAGAATAAAATATTACAACAACCTTTGTTTTTATTTCATTAAAATACTTTTTAATAATGGGTTTGTGTTTTTTTTAACCCTTTACTAGTATTGGATTAATAATGGATAGGTGTCATAATTGACGCCTCTCCATTATTAATTTGGCTTAATGTCACCTTACAATAGCAAGGTGGCATTAACCCTTCATTACCCCATATCCCACCGCTACACAGGAATGGGAAGAGAGTGGCCAAGTGCCAGAATAGGCGCACCTTCCAGATGTGCCTTTTCTGGGGTGGCTGGGGGCAGATGTTTTTAGCCAGGGGGGGGCCAATAACCATGGACCCTCTCCAGGCTATTAATATCTGCCCTCAGTCACTGGCTTTACTACTCTGCCGGAGAAAATTGCGCGGGAGCCCACGCCAATTTTTTCCGCCATGTAACCCTTTAATAGCTAGAAAGCCCAAATTTTGCATATACACACTAGTAACATTAGTAGTGTGGAATATGCAAAAAAAAAGGGGGATATGAGATGGTTTACTGTATGTAAGCAGGTCTCATATCATGTCGGGTTTGGGAAGGAGATAGCAAAAGCCGGCAATTGAATTACCGGCTTTAAAGCTATCTCGCGCTGTATGAAATAATAATATATATACATATATGTGTCTCACTGACAGAATAGGTATATATATATATATATATATATATATATATATATATATATATATATATATATACCTATTCTATGTGTACACACTTATTCTACCTATTCTACTGTAAGCTGTCAGTGTGATTTTACTGTACACCGCACTGAATTACCGGCTTTTCTCTCTAACACCGCTGTGTATTTCTCGCAAGTCACACTGCTGGTCCGTGTGTAATCCGTATTTTTCGGGCTTCCACAGACTTTCATTGGCGTTTTTTTTTTTGCGCAATACGGTGACAAACGCAGCATGCTGCAATTTTCTATGGCCGTAGAAAGCCGTATAAGGCTGCTTTCACACATCAGGTTTTTTGCTGGATGCCGGATGCGGCGTCGCGCCGCATCATCGGATCCGTTTTTTTAAAAGAAACCGGAGGCAACCGGATGAGCCAGATCCGTTTTTTTACCCGGATCAGGTGTCCGGATCCGGCGAAAAAACGGATCCGGCTCATCCGGTTGCCTCCGGTTTTTCCGTTTTTTTACGGATCCGGCTTTAAAAAACGCCCCCTGAAAGGCTAAAAAGGTGATTGGCCGGCTGAAAACTATATATACAGTGTTCTTAACATCTGTGACGGGTTGGAGAAGAGCAAGATACAGAGCAAGATGGATGGCATTATTGCAAAGATTCTGCAGAACAACGTGGACTTCATTACAGAGGCGAATCGATTAAAAGCTATTGTGATTGAGAAAGAGGAAGAGAGACAGCGTGTCATGCGTCTGCGACAACGCCGTTTGTGGATCCACCCCATCACGGCACAGAGAATGACCTGGGGAGTCTTTTCAAAGTTGTATATGGAGCTTCAAGGTGACCCTGAAAAGTTTTTCAGCTATGTTCGGATGAAAGCGGAGAACTTTGATATATTGGTGGAGCGGGTTCAACATCTGATAAGAAGGAGTGATACCTATTGCCGATTCTCCATTACCCCGGCTGAGCGTCTGATGGTCACTCTTCGGTAAGCATTCTTTTGAATCAACTTTTGTTGTGGACTCTTTATTTGATATTTTGAATTTGTAGTAATTTCTGCCTTCCATTTCTTCACAGATTCCTAGCAACCGGTGAATCCCTGTCTTCCCTACATTTTCAATTCAGACTGGGCATTTCCACAATATCAGGAATAGTGAGGCACACTTGCAGTGCACTGTGGGACTGTCTGCATGAAGAATACATTCCACATCCCACAATGCAGACATGGTTGGAAGTAGCTGACAGATTCCTGGAAGTGTGCCAGTTTCCAAATTGCTTGGGTGCGGTGGACGGGAAACACATCTGTATCGTGAAACCGGCTGGTTCTGGATCTCCGTATTTCAACTACAAGAAGTACTTTTCCATCGTGCTGATGGCCATCGCCGATGCGGATTACAAATTTGTAGCGGTGGACATTGGGGCGTATGGCCGTTCTAATGATTCGCAAGTTTTCAAACTGTCTTCTATGGGGCGGCATTTATATGGACAAACCTTTCAATTCCCTCCCCCCCCCCCCCCCCCCCAAGACCACTGCCTCAAACCTCTGTGCCACCAATGCCATTTGTATGTGTTGGGGATGAAGCTTTTCAGCTTTCAGAGCATCTTTTGAAACCCTACTCCAGCCGTGGTTTAACCAATACTAAAAGAATTTTCAACTACAGACTCACACGTGCAAGGAGAATGGTGGAGTGTGCGCTTGGGATCCTAACCGCCAAATGGAGAGTTCTCCTGACATCCATAAACTTGAAGACAGACACTGTGGATGAGGTAGTGGAAGCGTGTGTTGTCCTACACAGTTATGTTATATCTGAGGAACAGCTTTCCATTGAGGACCACTCTGCCGAAACCACCTTGATGGATTATAGCAACCAGACATACAGAAGTTCTGCCACAGTTTCCAGAATACGGGATCACTTTGCAGAATATTTTATTTCACCCCAAGGAAGAATACACTGGCAGGATGATAGAGTTTAAACACTTTGTATGTACCTAGTAATAACTTTAACATTTACCCATGTTGTGTACCTGTTGTTTTTACCTTACCCATGTTGTGTACCAGTTTGGTTTTTACCCTCATGTTGCGTACCTGTTTGGGTTTACCTTTTACCCATGTTGCGTACCTGTTTGGGTTTACCTTTTATCAATGTTGGGTACCTGTTTGAGTTTATTTTTAAACCAAGATGTGCATCTGTTTGGGTTTTACCCAAAGTACTACTGTTACCAATAAACCTTGTTTAACAAAAGTGTTATTTGTCCCTAATGAATAAATACAAGAGAGTTTTCAACCAAAAAGTTTTATTAACATAATTAAACAACATGCTAAAAAAAGGGGTAACTAAATGTTTTCATACGTCGGGGTGGAGATACTATCGGAGGCACTGTCTGATAGGGACACTTCGACAGTGGGAGTGTGGAAAGAGGAATGTGATGGTGGTGGAGAATGTTCAACGGTTAGGGGTGAAGGAGTGGAGAAAGCTATTGAGTGGGTGGACAAGAAAGTGGGATTGGGGTTAGAAATTTGGTAGGATGGAGGGGTGTAGGAAATGTTTTGTGAGGACTGGGTGGCAGAATGAGTGATGTGTGTAGAAGATGTTTGGGAAGAGGGTGATAGAGTCTGTTGGAAGTGGGCAGGGAGAGGAGGCGAGGATGAAGTAGATGTGAAGTTGTATGGGTCGGGATCATCATATGGGTGGGAAGTGGCACGGGCGGGAGGCTGGTGGTGTGGCTGGTGGGAAGGGGCACGGGAACGCTGAAAGTGTTGTGGCTGTTGGGATGGGGCACGATGTGGATGATGGCGAGTTGGGCAGGATGGGGCAAGGTCAGTTTGGCGATACGGGTCAGGAGGATGGTACTGGCTGTAATGGTGGACAGTGGAGGAAGGGGGGCCAGTTGGAGGATGGTTGGAAAGACTATCTGCTCTAGAGGCAATTAGCGCTAGAGTAGACTGGCAGGATTCCATTACTTGCATCTGCTGAGAAGTAGATAGCGTCTCCATTTGCTCAAGCACCGACTGAAAAAAAGTGTTGTTCGGTGACTGTTTTGCCTCTGAACGCATCGTTACCAGAAGTGTATGCATCTCGAGCATACTTTTATTTATGAAACTGAATCCTGCAGCCATTTGCTCAGACAAAACTTTCAGACAGTTCTGGAACGATGCGTTCAGGTGCAAGAACTCGGGAGCATAACTATGTACCTGACCCCTCTGGCGAAACCGCCCCGATGCTACAGGTGTACTAGAGGTGGCTGCAGCAGAGGGGTGGGGTACAGGAAACGCTATGCTCTCACCAGCAGCTACATGCAATGGAACCGGCCAGGATGCTCCAGCGCTCGTGGATGGGAAAGAGGGATCAGTAGAGTGGGAAGGTGCAGAGTGGGAAGGTGCAGAGTGGGAAGGTGCAGAGGGTTCCTCACTGTCAAAGTGTCCCTCGGTGGCGGCCTCCTGAGGGATCGCCCCAGAAGTGTTCAATTGTGCTGCAGGCTCCCGAGTGCTCCCAACGGTACTGTGGAAAAAGAGAGAAACAAACAATTAATATACTGTCATTGCATGGCCCTGGCTGAAAGAGCAAAAGAGGTTAGACATGTAAAACATTAGTGCATGTGGTGGGTAATATTTACCTTCAGGTGACCATCGTTGACCTGAGGAACGACAGGGCCCTTGCGTATTTGTACGTGCTCCTGCGTCCTCCAGATCCACTCGGGGGCCCGCATCTCTTTATTGAACTCCTTCTTAAAGCGATCCCTGATCGGCCGCCACCTTTTCACAATCCGCTCACCTGTTAAAAAAGGAGAAAGACAACTTGGTTAGAAACAGCATTTTAGAAATCGCTGTTTGACGAACTAATATGGGGGGGGGGGGAACCCAAGGTTTAAACAAGAAACTTTGCAGAGGCCAAAGGCGGAAGGGGGCTTGGCGCTCCCTAACCCTTGGGTATATTTTTTATCAGCACAATGCCAGCATATTGGAGGATGGGGGGAGGAGATGGGAAAGGGGCAATTGCCCAGTAGTTTGAGTTATTTGATGGGAAAATGGCCTCTGGGTGAGAGTTTGGAAGGGGGGCAATTTTTGAAACTGGGTTCTCGGTTTCCTACTGTTCTCCTAATTCATAAGGTATGGGAAAAAGTTAAACACATTAGGGGTGTCACAGGCCTTACCAAATACTCACCTATATGGGATAATATAAACTTACAAGAATTTAAGCAAATGGAAGGATATGGGCCATGGAGAGAGGCAGGAATTAGAAAGATGGGTCAGCTAATGGGTCAAGGGAGACTCAAGTCATTCGTGGAGTTACAAACAGAATTCCAGTTATCACATTTAAATTTATATCATTATAAAAGATTTCATCATACGTATCGGTCGCAATGTCGGAGAAAACTTATTGAGATCCAGATTGATATCACGCTGGCTTCCATTTTGGAGAACAGCGGGACAAGGGGGGCAATTTCAGAAGTGTATAGAGATTTATTATTCACCTTTCTAGCCAAACATCCCATCAAGTCTAGAGTGAAATGGGAAGCTGAACTGGGAGAGATAAATGATGATAGATGGGAATCTATTTTAGAATATGTGACTAAGATCTCTATGAGCGAACCTGGGTGGATGTCTCAATTATATGTGATTCATAGAGCTTACAGAACTCCCGATAGACTGTTCAAGATGGGTTTGAGGTCTGATTCCGAGTGTCCACGATGTTCGCAGGAACAGGCAGACATGTTGCACATGCTGTGGCACTGCCCCAGATTGTCCGCCTTCTGGACAGTTGTATTGAATCGGATTGAATTGGTATATAGGTGTGTCATTCCCAGAGACCCTTTGGTCTGTATATTAGGTTATGTGGAAGAAATAGCAGCGGTAACTATGGTTAAACTGGCGATTGCTAGACTGTTATTCATAGCAAGGAAATTGATAGCTCGGTTCTGGATCAGGGAGGACCCTCCGACTAGACGAGACTCTTACGCAGGCGGACCATATAATTTTATTGGAAAAAAGTATCTATACTAAGAGAAATAAACTAGATGTATTTCAAAAGATTTGGCAGCCATGGATAGAATTGGATTAGAATTGTGGGGAGGATGCATAATGGTATAGATGATGTTCATACTATACAATTGTATTTGAATTGGGGAAGGAATATCGGATGGGAATTTGGGAAAGCATTAAAGGGGTCTCGAAGGGGGGGGAAAGGGAGGGAAAAAGGGGGGGAGTTATGTTCATAAAATATATGATTATCTGTGAATAACAGCTTGATGTCATTTGTTATCATTGATTTTCCTTAATAAAAATTTATCTGATTAAAAAAAGAAACAGCATTTTAGAATGCATCACCAAAACTGAACTGAGGATACTTACGTTCTTGAATCTGGGCCTGAACATCAAGGTCCTCCCACCTCGGTATCAGTTCACAGCAGATTTGCTCCCAGAGTCGACGGGTCACTGAGAGATCAGCATGGCGGCGGTCACCCATATTCCACAACGGCTCCCTGTCTCTGACAAGATCGATGAGGAGGTCAATATCAAGGCCGACCTCCTCACCGTCCGAATCTGGAGCACGCTGTGAAACCTGTTTGAAAAGGGGGAAAAAAAATTAACAACAAATTTGAAACATTGCTAACCTCCACCCAAAAAATAACAAAAAACCTACACAACGGCGGCCGCCACCACGTGAATGTCGCCGACGACCCTGGGAGCCACTGTAAGGACCTATTGCTTGGGCACCAGATTCAGAACTCTAGAAGAGAAAAATAAAAAATGATGTGCTTGTTGGTAGCCATTCTATGTGTTGTGTGCCATGTGATATATATGTTTTGTATGTGTTGTGTGAGGTTTGAAAGTATCAGTTTCTATGTATTTTGTTGTAAGAATCTAGTGTTATGTTTTGTGTGTAGTGTAGGGTGTGTTTCCGCAATACATCACAGATACATACCAATTGTGAGCCCTCTCCGTGTGTTTCTCCACCCCTTCCCTCATCTTCGGGGACCACCTCTTCTCCTGGGGAGTCAGCCTCATCAGCTTCCTACGATGAAAGATAAAGAAATACATGATACACACACACACACCTTAGGTTCATACTTACCTCTGTGCTTTGACGGCGAGGAGGAGGAGGGCTCCCCGAAGACATGGCTGCAGGCTCTGGGCTCTGTGGCAGGCTCTCGGCTCTGTGGCAGGCTCTGGGCTCTGTGGCAGGCTCTCGGCTCTGTGGCTGGCTCTCTGGCAGGTTTCTGGCTCCTTCCGTCGTGGCAGGGTGTTGGCTCTTCTGCTTTTGGGCTGGAAATGGCTGAAGGCCTCATGGCCCTGCTTTATATATAGTCCAGGGGGCTGATCAAAGTTTTTTGAGCATGCTCATTGTAAAAAGCCAGATCCGGCTGCCGAATCCGACTTTTTCCGGATCCGGCGCTTTCCGGCGTCCATAGACATGCATTGTTGTAAAAAGCCGGAAAGGCCGGATCCGGCCTTTCCGGCTTTTTCGCCAGAGACAAAAAACGTTACAGTAGACGTTTTTTCCAGACGCCGGAATCGACTTGACGCCGGATCTGGCATCAGACCGGAAGGAACGCTGGCCGAATCCGGTTTTCTATTCCGTTTTTTATCGGAAGAGCCGGAATTCGCCTGAAACAAAAAACCTGATGTGTGAAAGCAGCCTTATACTGATCAGTAAAATACGGCAGATAGGAGCAGGGGCATAGAGAATAATTGGGACATTTGTTAGGCGTGTTTTACGGACGTATTTTATGCGCTCATACGTCCGTAATACTCGCTAGTGTGACGCCGGCCTTACACCGCTGCGTATTTCTCGCAAGTCACACTGTTGGTCCGTATGTAATCCGTATTTTTCTGGCCCCCATAGACTTTCATTGGCGTATTTTTTGCGCAATACGGTGACAAACGCAGCATGCTGCGATTTTCTACGGCCGTAGAAGACCGTATAATACGGATCAGTAAAATACGGCAGACAGGAGCTGGGCCACAGAGAATCATTGTACCGTATGCAATCCGTATTTTCTGCACCTCTCATACGTCCGTAAAACACGCTAGTGTGACGCCGGCCTAAGGCAAACATTTTCGAGAAAGATAAACTTAGGGATTCACTGTTTACATTTCAAATAAAGTTATTATATAGGAATGTATGAATTAACATTGTTGAAAACAGAATTACATTTTTAAGCTCTGTTTTTCTTGCTGGAAAAAGTTCATATTAATGACAAACTTATTTTCAGAGTTGCATCAAGTTCTTCTTAGGGATTCAGTGTTTATTTCAAATTTAAAGTTACTATATAGAAATTTTACAACCAAGACACAGAATGAACAGTGGACGGCACTAGAGAAGCACAAATCAGTATGGACCTTGACTCTTTGAAGGATATCCGAAAAACACACAGGTGGCACGACTGCTCTGGGTGTGCGGTGCTTTGCACTGATCAGCAATCCACAGTAAATTAAATGAAACAAGAAAAGAACACAGTGCGGCACTCACCCTTTTGAAGCTGTGTAATCGTGCTCTTTATTGGAGAAAAATATATAAAACATCCGTTAGGACTTCAGGTCTGCAGGAGGGTGCGGAGGTGGAGTGTGGACGACGGCCGTTTCGCACGGTATGTGCTTCAACGGGTCCAGTATATATAGAAATGTATGGGTTTACTTTGTTGAAAACGCAATTAAAGTTTAACCTCCGCTAATTTATTTTTAAATAGAGTGAAGTGGAAAGGAAAAATAGATTCAAAAAATTCAACTTTAGAAAAAAAACTACCATATGCATAGGTATGGCAGAATATGGCGGCACATAAAGACCGAATCCCTAAAAAGATCCTAATGAAACTTGGAAGATAACGTTGTTGTACTAATATGAACTAATTCCATTAAAAAAAACGGAGCTCAAAACCGTTTTTCCGTTTCCAACCGTGATAACAATGGAGGCATAGGTATGGAAGAATATGGCGCATAAAGACTGAATCCCTAAAAAGATCCTAATGAAACTTGGAAGATAATGTTGTTGTACTAATATGAACTTATTCCAATAAAAAAAACGGAGCTCAAAACCGTTTTTCCGTTTCCAACCGTGATAACACACTAGGCATAGGTATGGAAAAATATGGCGCATAAAGACTGAATCCCTAAAAAGATCCTAATGAAACTTGGAAGATAACGTTGTTGTACTAATATGAACTTATTCCAATAAAAAAACGGAGCTCAAAACCGTTTTTCCGTTTCCAACCGTGATAACACTGTAGGCATAGGTATGGCAGAATATGGCGCATAAAGACTGAATCCCTAAAAAGATCCTAATGAAACTTGGAAGATAACGTTGTTGTACTAATATGAACATATTCCAATAAAAAAAACGGAGCTCAAAACCGTTTTTCCGTTTCCAACCATGATAACACACTAGGCATAGGTATGGCAGAATATGGCGCATAAAGACTGAATCCCTAAAAAGATCCTAATGAAACTTGGAAGAGAACGTTGTTGTACTAATATGAACATATTCCAATAAAAAAAACTGAGCTCAAAACCGTTATTCGTAATACTTACCAAAGTGATGATGGGAGAGCCTGGTGTTGCAGCTTGACTTCAGATATTCCCCAGCTAGCATGTCCACTTAGGCCTCTTTCACACTTCAGTTATTTGGCGTCAGTCACTACCGACATAGTGACGGATTGACGGATCCGTCACAATTGTTGTAAAAACGGTTCTAACGGATCCGTTTTTTTGACGGATCCATTACTTGGGGGTTGTCTGGGAAAAGTATCTTCTTTTTGGAGCATGCGCAATTGAAAAAACGGATTGGAGCGACGGATCTGCCGAAAAAACGGTTGCGGCGGATCCGTCGCCCATTCTATGGAATGGCGGACGCGACGGATCCGTCGCGATCCGCCATTTCGGCGTTGACAAAAAATGTTTCAATGTCCGTCTATTTTCAGAAAACGTCCGCCAAATTTCGACGGATCCGTCGCATGGCGGATGGAACGGACGACCATCCGTCACTAATGCAAGTCTATGGGAAAATAATGGATCCGTCAAAAAAAATTGACGGATCCGTTATTTGAGGAAAATGGCGGTTTTAGACTGACGCCAAATAACTGAAGTGTGAAAGAGGCCTAACTCTGCATTCTGTGGTTGCTGGGTACTGGATGTGTGAGAGGAGGCTTTATAAACTATCTCATGGTAGACAATATTAGGCTAGGTTCTCATTGTGTTACGGCAATCCGTTTAGCGCTAAGCGCTAGCGGATTGCGCTAACGCAATGTCTTTTTAGGGGTCGCGTTAAACGTCCCCGCTAGCGCTAGCTGCAAGCAGCGTCCGAGGCGCGCCACAAAAGAACGGCACATCGCTAGCGCGTGCCGAAAATGGCACGCGCTAGCAATGCGCTTTAACATTGTTGGCAATGGGAGCGCTAACAGACACGTTGCACGGCGTTAATTTCGCTGTGCAACGCTGTCTGTTAGCGCTCACCCGAAAACGAAATGAGAACCTAGCCTTAATATTATCTCATTCAAAACATCCCCCTCCCTCTCTCAGTTCAGGTACACAGAGAAGGGAGTTGTAAGGCTATGTGCACACGTTCAGTAAAAACGTGAAAAAAATACTTACATATGGTTCCCAATCATTTCAATGTAAATCCGCAAAACTTGTGCAAATGTTGCGATTTTTTTCCGCAAAAAAAAACATGTTCATTAATTTTGCGGAATCGCTGATTTCCCGCACACTGTAAAAAATCTACCATAGGTATAGACAAATATGACTAAAAAAAAATCTACCATAGGTATAGACAAATATGACTAAAAAAAAATCTACCATAGGTATAGACAAATATGACTAAAAAAAATCTACCATAGGTATAGACAAATATGACTAAAAAAAAATCTACCATAGGTATTGTCACGATATGGTATGAAATATCATAAGTAGTTCTCTAGCCTGTGTGGGCTAAGCCCCCCTTCTTGGAGCAACAGTTTGTAGCTGCAAATTCCTTCTCTGAGAGTATGGGGGAAGAGAGGTTTTATTGCTCTGGGGTCGTAAATTCCAGGCTCAGAGGAAAGTCCCTCACCCCTCCCACATTCTCTAGTTCAAACTGGAAAAGTGGCTCCAAGATTCAGGAAAGATTCTTTGTTTAGTTTTTGTTAGATATTAGGCAAACGATTTAAGCTAGAAATACGAAAATATATATTAGTAGTCTCACTCGGTGTAGGTACCCATCCCTTTAAACTCGGGTTTCTAACTCCATCTGGTAAAGAGGTAGGGATTTATCTGTAAATATGTATCCCAGTTAGGACATATTTGATCTCATTAGAATGCTCACGTTAATCCGAGATGATTGATGGGTTTTTTAGGACGCTGACATGTTTTGTAGTGAAGTTATAGAAATCAGAGAGAATAGTTTAAAGTTTAGGCAGAATGTAGAGAGAGGAGGGTCTGGATAAACCAGCCTTTCTGTGATGTCACAGCCTTAATGTTTTAAGGGTCTGGCAGGCTCTGAGGAGTCACTTTTTGCTGATTTCTCCTTCTGGACTGCTTTGTCCTATTGTCCTGGAAGAGCTGGTACATCCCATGGACTGGGATGTATGGAAACTGCACTAGCCTGGATGCCTGCAATGCTTTTAATATGTGAGTGTTATCTTTTCTCATTTATTCCCTTTATGTTATAATTACCCTTGTACATATTTGCAATTGTCTCATGTATAACATCTTTATAAACTATTTTTGATAACGCACTGCCTAGTTATTTTGAATGGGATATACTATTATATATTAGTTCGTTCTCCTGCTCTAAACTGTACCCTAAGTCTCTTGAAGGGAAAATTCGCTACTGTTACTGTTGAGTTGGGTTAGCTTCGGACCCGTTTAATCGAAGCTGGTGGCAGCGAAAGTGTGCTGACGGTTGGATTATGCTGAAGCAACTGCGGGTTTGATAATTATTGTTCCTGCCTGTGTGGGAGTAGTTATCGCGTCGCTGCAGCGTGCCCAATAGCCAGTACATAGCAGGCAGCCTTTCTGGCGACTAATTACCCAGGGTGCAGTACCTAATCTGACCTGAGAGTAAGGGGGGCGCCAGAGAGCTGCAAGTGTTAAGTGGAACTGTAAGCGGGATATACATAAATCCCTGCAGTTCGTGGTATATAGAAAAGCAGTGGGATACCTAGAATAATCCCCTGCTGTAAACTAAGAGGTCAATAGCCTTGTGTGTGGTTTTTCATCACATTGTTAGCAGTGGAGGGATAACTAAGATAAGCCCCCCTGCACATGTGATAGCCGTCTGTTGGCCTAAAGTCACCCTGATCCGTGACGTAGGGGTGACGGTCACGGTGTGAATCCTGACCCAGTGGTGACAGCGGTCAGGGGAATCGTGACAATTGGTGGCAAGGCGGTGGGATATCTTAGAGCATTAGTGATTTGGTTTGAATAATCATTCCTCTCACTAAAAACTTGCAGAAAGTTCTTGCGAGGACTCTGCGCAAATAAGTTTGGAGAACGAACTCAGTGCTTTTTAGTTGTGAGACAATTGCGTACTGGTAATTATCCCTTCCCTTTCTCTTCGTTTTTCTATCCTATCTTTTATTTGGCAACCATGGTTGTGCTGGGAGAAACCTTCTATGAGCAGCAGACCAGAGACACCCTTGTTGCCTTATGCAAGTCATAGCACATTGACTTTGCAAGCAAAAACAAAGCCCAACTGGTCGCAGATCTGGTGCAATGGGAAGCCGCTCGAGACCAATCTCAGAGCTCAGAGGCCGCAGAAGCCAGCACCAGCGAACATGAGGCTGCAGCAGAGGTCCAACCACTGAATACGGGCCCTACTGGCAACCAGGGGGGCGCAGACCTCCTCCTGCAGCTGGCTCTGCAACAATGCTCCGCAGATGAGGTAGAGAGACGTCTGCAGCTGATCCAGCAATACCAGGAGCGAGCTGAGAGAGAGGCCCAGGCCCAGCGAGCCGAGAGAGAGGCCCAGCGAGCCGAGCGAGAGGCCCAAGCGGAGCGGGAGTACCAGCTGCAGTTAGCCCAACTGCAAATGCAGGGGTCGTCCCAGTCCAGCCGTGAGCCCAGCAGCGCTCAGATACCTAAGCCCCGGCCCGATCACTTTCCTGTTATGGAGAAGGGCGGGGACTTGGACACTTTTCTGCAGGCCTTTGAGAAAGCCTGCAGACAGTACCGACTGCCTACCGATGAATGGGCACGATACCTGACACCAGGGCTGAGAGGCAAAGCTCTGGAGGCGTTTGCTGCCCTCCCTCAAGAACAAGATGGTGACTATGAGGCCATCAAAAAGGCTCTGATAGCCAAGTACCAGCTTACACCCGAGGTGTACCGTAGAAAGTTCCGGACCCTCCAACGTGGCCCACACGACAGTTACAGTGATGTGGTGCATGGACTGGGGACCCACTTTGACCAGTGGACCCAAGGACTGTCAGTGACCACCTTTGCGCAGCTGCGAGACCTGATGATCAAAGACCAGTTCTTTCATCTTTGCCCAGCTGAGGTGCGACAGTTCGTGATGGACAGAGAACCCAAAGACGTGACGAAAGCAGCACAGATTGCCGATGCCTATGAGGCCAACCGTAGATCGGAAGTGCGGAAGCCAGTCACCACCAGCTGGAGAGGGGGTAAGCCTGCAACCAACGCCAGTACCCCTGCCAGCCAGCACACCCGAGGTCCTGGCCCTGTGGCCAACAGCACCAGACCTACCACCGAACCTCGCGCGTGTTACACCTGCAAGCGGCCTGGGCATATCAGTACCTTCTGTCCAGACAGGCCGAAGAACCCCCCAGCCAAGGCCCCAGGGCCTAATGCAGCAGTTCTTTTGGTGGGTGGTGTGGTTGGGAGGGTGTGTGACAACGTACAGCCCGTCACTGTGGGGGGCCATGTTGCTACAGGCCTCAAGGACACCGGGGCTGAACGAACCCTCATCCGACCCGAACTGGCGGCCCCTGAAGAAATCATTCCGGGGAAAACCCTAACTGTCACTGGGATTGGGGGCATCAGCTGTCCCTTACCGATGGCCCGGGTTTTTATTGATTGGGGTGCTGGGAGCGGGGTGAAGGAAGTGGGGCTGTCTGATAATTTGCCCACTGATGTTTTGTTGGGGACTGATTTGGGGAGGATGTTTGCATACTACGTTCCTGACACCCCTCCCCAATCTACTAATAAGGGTAACGTTAACCCTGATGATGATGATGATGGGAAATCGCATGTGTTACCTGACCATGCTTTACCTTGTAATGATGCATCTATTAACCATTTTTTCCCTAGGATTGATGGCGAAAATGTTGTACCTGTGCCAACTGAACCTGATAATGATTTTTCTGTGAAGGTTAATGTGTCCATAGGTACAGGCGTGCCCAGCCCCGTCGCTCTGCGGAGTGAGACGGCTGAGGAACCCCTAGCAGGGGCAAGTGTCGGTGCTACAGGAAATGGGGAGAAGCATGGGAACCGTGAGAAAGGTGATGCCATGAAATTGACCAGTGCCACCGAGGAAGGTAACTGGCCCATAAGTAGCACTGCCCCTGGAGTGTTGGGGGTGGATGGGGAGGTAGAGCCCATAGCAGCGCCGGCTGATGGGTCTGTAGAAACCCCCGGGGAGACAGCCTACGTAGCTGCTGTCACACGCAGTCAGAGTGCCCGGAACGCAGATAACTGTCTGCCTTCCGGACCCTCCTCAGTCATCACTGTGACTGAACCAGAGGTGGACCCAGAGCAGGTCCAAGAGGGTTCCCGTGGGGAAGGGACCCTGACGTCGCTTCTGGCTTCCCCTAGCCAGGAGTTTCAGGCCGCTCTGCACACAGATGCGAGCCTAGAGAGTTTGAGACAACTTGCCGGGACGCCCTTCTCCGAGACTGATAAGGAGAAGGTGTTCTGGGAACAAGGAAGGTTGTACCGGGAGACAGTACCCGGAGAATCACAAAAGGAGTGGTTGAGGGAAAGACAGCTGGTCGTCCCGCAGCAATTCCGGGGTGAGTTGTTGCGGATTGCCCATGAGATCCCGCTAGCTGGACACTTGGGGATCAGCAAAACTAAGGCCCGGCTGTCTCAACACTTCTATTGGCCTAAGATGGGGACAGATGTGTCAAACTACTGCCGCTCCTGTGTCACCTGTCAAAGGGTGGGGAAAGCGGGGCCTGCTATTAAGGCTCCCCTGATCTCTTTGCCAGTGATAGAGGAGCCTTTCCAGAGGATCGCGGTGGACATTGTGGGCCCGCTGGCCGTCCCCAGCAGCTCTGGAAAGCAATACATCCTTACTGTGGTAGACTATGCTACCCGGTACCCAGAGGCAGTAGCTCTGTCGTCAACTAGGGCAGATAAGGTGGCGGATGCCCTGTTGGCCATCTTTTCACGTGTAGGATTTCCCAGGGAAATGCTTACTGATCAAGGGACCCAATTTATGTCTCGCCTAATGGAGGCTCTCTGTAAGAGAATGCAGGTGAAGCACCTGGTATCGAGTGCGTATCACCCACAGACCAATGGCTTGTGTGAACGCTTCAATGGTACCCTCAAACAGATGCTACGCATGCTGGTTGAGACTCAAGGGCGCGACTGGGAGCGGTACCTCCCACACCTGCTGTTCGCTTACCGAGAGGTTCCGCAGGCCTCGACGGGGTTCTCCCCCTTCGAGCTCCTGTACGGCAGGCGAGTTCGGGGACCCCTTGGGTTGGTAAGAGAATCCTGGGAAGAGGAGCCGAACCCTTCTGAAGTGTCCATAGTGGAGTATGTCATGCGCTTCCGTGACAAGATGCAGACCTTGACGCAGTTGGTGCATGACAACATGACGCAGGCTCAGGCTGATCAGAAGCACTGGTACGACCAGAACGCCCGGGAGCGGACCTACCACGTGGGTCAAAAGGTGTGGGTGCTGGTCCCTGTACCAACGGATAAGCTTCAGGCAGCCTGGGAGGGCCCGTACGTCGTCCACCAACAGCTCAACCCGGTCACGTACGTGGTCACGCTTGACCACGCTCGGGGTAGGCGAAAGGCCTTTCACGTCAACATGATGAAGGCTCATCACGAACGTGAACCTTTCGTCCTACCGGTCTGCAGCTTACCCGAAGACGGGGAGGAAGACACCCTCCTGGACTTGCTGGCCCAAGCCAAGGCCAATGGGTCCATCGAGGATGTGGAGGTAAGCGCCTTGTTAACTGAACCCCAGCGGGTGCAGTTGCAAACCACACTGGAACCCTTCCGGGTCGTATTCTCCAACCGACCTGGGAGGACTGAGTTAGCAGTCCACGAGGTGGACACCGGGAATCACGCCCCACTACGGCGAACACCCTATCGAATCTCTGACCAGGTGCAGCAGACTATGCGCCAAGAGATCGATGAGATGTTACAGCTGGGGGTGATTCGACGGTCAAAGAGCGCGTGGGCATCACCTGTAGTTCTCGTGCCAAAGAAGGACCGGACCACCCGGTTCTGCGTGGACTACAGGGGGCTCAACGCCATCACAGCCTCGGATGCGCACCCAATGCCGCGCATGGAGGAGCTGCTTGAGAAGTTAGCTGGCGCAGATTACCTAACAATAATGGATCTGAGTCGAGGATACTGGCAGATTCCCCTGAGCCCCGAGGCGCAGGAGAAGTCCGCCTTTATCACGCCCTTCGGACTGTACGAGTCCACGGTCATGCCCTTCGGCATGAAGAATGCCCCTGCCACTTTCCAGCGGATGGTCAACCTCCTGCTTCAGGGACTGGAGACGTACGCCGTGGCGTACTTGGATGACATTGCCATCTTCAGTCCCTCCTGGAAGGAACACCTGCAGCATCTCGAGGAGGTGCTCAGGCGAATTCACCAAGCAGGACTGACTATCAAGCCGGGAAAGTGTCAGATGGGCATGAGGGAGGTTCACTACCTGGGAAACCGGGTAGGCGAAGGCACCATGGAGCCAGATCATGGCAATGGTGATGGGTTGGCCCACCAGGGTGAACCTGCTGAGGTGCGCATGGAGGAGAACCATCAGGTCCTGCCTCCCTAGCGCACACCAAAAGGGGGAGGTGTCACGATATGGTATGAAATATCATAAGTAGTTCTCTAGCCTGTGTGGGCTAAGCCCCCCTTCTTGGAGCAACAGTTTGTAGCTGCAAATTCCTGGCTTTCCTTCTCTGAGAGTATGGGGGAAGAGAGGTTTTATTGCTCTGGGGTCGTAAATTCCAGGCTCAGAGGAAAGTCCCTCACCCCTCCCACATTCTCTAGTTCAAACTGGAAAAGTGGCTCCAAGATTCAGGAAAGATTCTTTGTTTAGTTTTTGTTAGATATTAGGCAAACGATTTAAGCTAGAAATACGAAAATATATATTCGTAGTCTCACTCGGTGTAGGTACCCATCCCTTTAAACTCGGGTTTCTAACTTCATCTGGTAAAGAGGTAGGGATTTATCTGTAAATATGTATCCCAGTTAGGACATATTTGATCTCATTAGAATGCTCACGTTAATCCGAGATGATTGATGGGTTTTTTAGGACGCTGACATGTTTTGTAGTGAAGTTATAGAAATCAGAGAGAATAGTTTAAAGTTTAGGCAGAATGTAGAGAGAGGAGGGTCTGGATAAACCAGCCTTTCTGTGATGTCACAGCCTTAATGTTTTAAGGGTCTGGCAGGCTCTGAGGAGTCACTTTTTGCTGATTTCTCCTTCTGGACTGCTTTGTCCTATTGTCCTGGAAGAGCTGGTACATCCCATGGACTGGGATGTATGGAAACTGCACTAGCCTGGATGCCTGCAACGCTTTTAATATGTGAGTGTTATCTTTTCTCATTTATTCCCTTTATGTTATAATTACCCTTGTACATATTTGCAATTGTCTCATGTATAACATCTTTATAAACTATTTTTGATAACGCACTGCCTAGTTATTTTGAATGGGATATACTATTATATATTAGTTCGTTCTCCTGCTCTAAACTGTACCCTAAGTCTCTTGAAGGGAAAATTCGCTACTGTTACTGTTGAGTTGGGTTAGCTTCGGACCCGTTTAATCGAAGCTGGTGGCAGCGAAAGTGTGCTGACGGTTGGATTATGCTGAAGCAACTGCGGGTTTGATAATTATTGTTCCTGCCTGTGTGGGAGTAGTTATCGCGTCGCTGCAGCGTGCCCAATAGCCAGTACATAGCAGGCAGCCTTTCTGGCGACTAATTACCCAGGGTGCAGTACCTAATCTGACCTGAGAGTAAGGGGGGCGCCAGAGAGCTGCAAGTGTTAAGTGGAACTGTAAGCGGGATATACATAAATCCCTGCAGTTCGTGGTATATAGAAAAGCAGTGGGATACCTAGAATAAGCCCCTGCTGTAAACTAAGAGGTCAATAGCCTTGTGTGTGGTTTTTCATCACATTGTTAGCAGTGGAGGGATAACTAAGATAAGCCCCCCTGCACATGTGATAGCCGTCTGTTGGCCTAAAGTCACCCTGATCCGTGACGTAGGGGTGACGGTCATGGTGTGAATCCTGACCCAGTGGTGACAGCGGTCAGGGGAATCGTGACAGGTATAGACAAATATGACTAAAAAAAAATCTACCATAGGTATAGACAAATATGACTAAAAAAAAAATCTACCATAGGTATAGACAAATATGACTAAAAAAAAATCTACCATAGGTATAGACAAATATGACTAAAAAAAATCTACCATAGGTATAGGTAAAATCTACCATAGGCATATGCATACCTCCCAACCGTCCCTCATTGTGCGGGACTTTCCCGGATTTGACTCTTTGCCCCGCTGTCCAGCGCAGGACGCTCTGATCCCGGGAGACAGCAGGAGAACTCCGTCACACCCCCTTTTGTTAGGCCACGCCCCTTCCCCATGTTCCTGAGTCTCCCAGCGTCACTGGTGAGAGAGGGAGAGAGAGGGGACACTTCTAGTTTGAGGTAACAGCCAAACACAGCCTGGGTGCCGGCAGCAATGTAAGCAGCAGAGCAGTGTGAGTGGACTGGAGCTGCTGATTATAATGCCTGGCTAGTGTAATCGTGCGTGGAATGAGTGGGGCTGAGCAGGGAGGGACGGACACACTCACAGCCTCTGTGTGCCTGGGCTGCTCACTGCTGTGTTATCTGCAGATCAGTGTGAGTGAGATCGATGACTGACATGTCTGTCTCCCTGGGAGAGGGTGACAACACAACCCTATTGTGGCTGCTATTCCCCCCGCCCCTATACCCCCCCCCCCCACACACACATAAAAAGGGCTAAACCAAAGCCCCTGTGACAGTCTGACACTGTAATGTAGCAGAGCCGTGTGTGTGTACAAGGTGTGTGAATCGGAGCAGCGTGTGAAAGGTGTATGGAGCAGAGTCGTGTGTGTAAGACGTGTACGGAGCCGTGTGTACGAGGTGTACGGAGCGGAGCAGCGTGTGTACGAGGTGTGCGGAGCAGCGTGTGTGCGAGGTGTACAGAGTGGAGCCGTGT
This sequence comes from Ranitomeya imitator, assembly GCF_032444005.1. Classification (NCBI taxonomy): domain Eukaryota; kingdom Metazoa; phylum Chordata; class Amphibia; order Anura; family Dendrobatidae; genus Ranitomeya; species Ranitomeya imitator. The sequence continues at coordinate 641,900,514 of NC_091283.1, read as the reverse complement.
GTGTGCGAGGTGTACGGAGTGGAGCCGTGTGTGTATGAGGCGTACAGAGCGGAGCCGCATGTGCAAGGTGTATGGAATGGAGTCGTGTGTGTACGAGGTGTACGGAGCAGAGCCACGTGTGTACGAGGTGTACGGAGCGGAGCCACGTGTGTACGAGGTGTACGGAGCGGAGCCGTGTGTGTACGAGATGTATGGAGAGGAGCCGTATGTGTATGACGTGTACGGAGTGGAGCCATGTGTGTGCAAGGTGTACGGAGCGGAGCCGTGTGTGTACGAGATGTATGGAGAGGAGCCGTATGTGTATGACGTGTACGGAGTGGAGCCATGTGTGTGCAAGGTGTACGGAGCGGATCCGTGTGTGCATGAGGTGTATGGAGCGGAGTCGTGTGTGTACGAGGTGTATGGAGCGGAGCCGCATGTGCAAGGTGAATGGAGCGCAGTCATGTGTGTACGAGGTGTACGGAGCAGAGCCTCATGTGCAAGGTGTATTGAGCGGAGCCATGTGTGTACGAGATGTATGGAGAGGAGCCGTGTGTATGAGGTGTACGGAGCGGAGCTGTGTGTGTATAAGGTGTACAGAGTGGAGCCGTGTGTGTACAAGGTGTATGGGGAGGAGCCGCATGTGCAAGGTGTATGGAGCGGAGTCGTCTGTGTACGAGGTGTATGGGGAGGAGCCGTATGTATGAGGTGTACGGAGCGGAGTCGTGTGTGTACGGAGCGGAGCCGCATGTGCAAGGTGTATGGAGCGGAGTCGTCTGTGTACGAGGTGTATGGAGCGGCGTCGCATGTGTACGGAGCGGACGCTGGCTGTGTCAGATCGGAGCAATATTGCTCCTCGCTCTGACACGGACTGGCACAGGAGACACGGTGGTCTTTATCAGTGGCATATCACAGCTGCAGCAACGTGAGCAGTCAGCGGCGCAGCTGGATGACACCATTCAGCGCCGTGAGTGTCATCCAGCTGCTGCGAGGGAGCGCGGTGAAAGGTGTCTGTGTGTAGTGATGGAGAAGGCAATGATGGGGGTGGGGTAACCATGTGTGGCCATTATACTGTACCCAGCATTATGTGTGGCCATTATTCTATACCCAGCATCGTGTGGGGCCATTATACTGTACAAAGCATAATGTGGCGCCATAATACTGTATGGACCATCACGTGGGGCAAGTATGCTGTACGCAGCATCATGTGGGGCCATTATACAGTATGGAGCATAATGTGGCCAATGGCCATTGTACAGTATGGAGCGTCGTGTGTGGCCATTGTCCAGTATGGAGCGTCGTGTGTGGCCACTATACAGTATGGAGCGTCGTGTGTGGCCATTGTACACTATGGAGCGTCTTGTGTGGCCATTGTACACTATGGAGCGTCGTGTGTGGCCATTGTACACTATGGAGCGTCGTGTGTGGCCATTGTACAGTATGGAGCGTCGTGTGTGGCCATTGTACAGTATGGAGCGTCGTGTGTGGCCATTGTACAGTATGGAGCGTCGTGTGTGGCCATTGTACAGTATGGAGCGTCGTGTGTGGCCATTGTACAGTATGGAGCGTCGTGTGTGGCCATTGTACAGTATGGAGCGTCGTGTGTGGCCATTATACAGTATGGAGCGTCGTGTGTGGCCATTGTACAGTATGGAGCGTCGTGTGTGGCCATTATACAGTATGGAGCGTAGTGTGTGGCCATTGTACACTATGGAGCGTCGTGTGTGGCCATTGTACAGTATGGAGCGTCGTGTGTGGCCATTGTACACTATGGAGCGTCGTGTGTGGCCATTGTACACTATGGAGCGTCGTGTGTGGCCATTGTACAGTATGGAGCATCGTGTGTGGCCATATTTTTTTGTTTATAATTATTGTTTACGAAACATTGTGATCAGAAGTGCTAAATGGGTGTGGTTGGGGCATGGCTAGTTGTGAAATGGGTGTGGTCAGAGGTGTGGCCTAAAATTTGCCGCGGCGCGCTACGCGCCCCGCTGACTTTGTCCCTCTTTCCCTTCCTCAAAAGTTGGGAGGTATGGGCATAGGTATAGACAAATATGTCACATAGGGTTTTAGTATTTTCCGAGACAGGGGGGCGAGGGGAGACAGGGGGGCGAGGGGAGACAGGGGGGCGAGGGGAGACAGGGGGGCGAGGGGAGACAGGGGGGCGAGGGGAGACAGGGGGGCGAGGGGAGACAGGGGGGCGAGGGGAGACAGGGGGACGAGGGGGGGCGAGGGGAGACAGGGGGGCGAGGGGAGACAGGGGGGCGAGGGGAGACGGGGGCGAGGGGAGACAGGGGGGCGAGGGGAGACAGGGGAGACGGGGACGAGGGGAGACAGGGGGGCGAGGGGAGACAGGGGGGCGAGGGGAGACAGGGGGGCGAGGGGAGACAGGGGGGCGAGGGGAGACAGGGGGGCGAGGGGAGACAGGGGGGCGAGGGGAGACAGGGGGGCGAGGGGAGACAGGGGGGCGAGGGGAGACAGGGGGGCGAGGGGAGACAGGGGGGCGAGGGGAGACAGGGGGGCGAGGGGAGACAGGGGGGCGAGGGGAGACAGGGGGGCGAGGGGAGACAGGGGGGCGAGGGGAGACAGGGGGGCGAGGGGAGACAGGGGGGCGAGGGGAGACAGGGGGGCGAGGGGAGACAGGGGGGCGAGGGGAGACAGGGGGGCGAGGGGAGACAGGGGGGCGAGGGGAGACAGGGGGGCGAGGGGAGACAGGGGGGCGAGGGGAGACGGGGGGCGAGGGGAGACAGGGGGGCGAGGGGAGACAGGGGGGCGAGGGGAGACAGGGGGGCGAGGGGAGACAGGGGGGCGAGGGGAGACAGGGGGGCGAGGGGAGACAGGGGGGCGAGGGGAGACAGGGGGACGAGGGGAGACAGGGGGGCGAGGGGAGACAGGGGGGCGAGGGGAGACAGGGGGGGCGAGGGGAGACAGGGGGGCGAGGGGAGACAGGGGGGGCGAGGGGAGACAGGGGGACGAGGGGGGACGAGGGGAGATAGGGGGGCGAGGGGAGACAGGGGGGCGAGGGGAGACGGGGGCGAGGGGAGACAGGGGGGCGAGGGGAGACAGGGGAGACAGGGGGACGAGGGGAGACAGGGGGGCGAGGGGAGACAGGGGGGCGAGGGGAGACAGGGGGGCGAGGGGAGACAGGGGGGCGAGGGGAGACAGGGGGGCGAGGGGAGACAGGGGGGCGAGGGGAGACAGGGGGGCGAGGGGAGACAGGGGGGCGAGGGGAGACAGGGGGGCGAGGGGAGACAGGGGGACGAGGGGAGACAGGGGGACGAGGGGAGATGAGGAAAGTATGGGGGGATGGGGTTACAGTTCCAATTATCGCCTCAGGCAGCAGGAAAACTAGTCAACTCCTTTCACAATGATCTGCCACATGTTCCTTCCATTTCTACGATGCCCAGGAACATTATTGGCCATCTCTCAGTTTTCTACACTGTGAGAATGGCGCTGTCCAGTGAGGGGCCAAGCAGCGAGGTCAGGGTGAGGTGACCCTCTCTACCCCAGTAAGCGCACATCGTTCATGTGCTGAGGGGGTTAATGCCGAGTGCCACCTACCTGCAGAGCGCGCACTGGTCCCAGCACAGCTGCTCCTGTCAGGGTAGATGCTAGAGTGTAGGGGCTCCTGCTAGGCGTGACGTCACTCAGACATGTGAGCGCTGCCCCTTCCTGTGACGTCACCCCCCGGAGCAGTGCAGGTAGGTGGGCAGTAACCATTCCAGGACAGACCATTAACCCATTAGGACTCTGGCCATTGCTTGCCCCATGCCTGCTCTTTGTGTGTATTCCTCTGTCGGGGAGCGCTCAGTAATGTGGGGGCTTCTCTGGACATCATCACTTCTGTCATCCAAGTCTGGGCAGTCCAAGGTTCTTGTGTCTCTGTGGTGACTCGCTGCCCTATGCTGTACAGTCCCCCTGATCATCATCAGAGTATGTGGTGAGGCTCATCAGGGGGACTGTCTAATGTCATATCTGTTACCGACTCCTGCGGGGCTGCTGTCCCCATCTCCGATAATGTTCCCTGAATTTTAAGTCTATGTTCACATGTTGCTTTTTTTTTTTTCTTGCATTCTTTTTTGTTTGTACATACTGCGTTTTTGTCATGCTACATTCGTCTCTTGTGCATGCTGATAACGTTTAAATAAAATCATATTCTGCTTAATCAGGTTTTGGCATAAAATAATGCAGCGAAACCTGATACTTGTGTTTTTTTTTTCACCACCCATTACTTTCAATGGATGACAAATGCTGTTGTGTGTTGCGTCTGCGACACAACGCATGCAAAAATGCATTGTTTTGTGATGCATGCGTCCATTTTTGGCTTGATTTTGGACGGAAAAAAAAAGCAACTTGCTGCGTCCTCTGCGCCCTGACGCTTGCACCAAAAATGAGGCATGCGTCACAAAACGCAAGACAACGCATGTCCATGCGCCCCCATGTTATATAAAGGGGCGCATGACGCATGCGTCGCCGCGGCTGCGCCCGACGCAACGCTAATGTGAACGTAGCCTAAGAAGTGACATGCTTCATTGGACAAAACCCAAGCAAAGCACAAAATCCTGAGGAAAGAAAACCTGTGTGTGCATGAGATTTCTGACATTTCAGCCAAAACTTGCACAGAAAAAACACCACATGTGAACATGCCCTTAGGGTAAGTTCACACAGGGTGTTTTTGCTGCCTTTTTTTTTTTTTTTGCTGCTTTTTTATGCTAATTTTCAGCTTCTTTTTACAGTACCAACAAAGCCTATGAGATTTCAGAAATTGGTTTTTTGTGTGATCAGTATTTTGTGCTTTGCTTCGTTTTTTGGACATAGAGCATGTCACTTCTTTCAGCGTTTTTCCAGTGTTTTCCACCCATTGACATGAATAGATGGTGAAAAAACACTGCAAATACCCAGGCTGACTTTTCTTGTAGCGTATTTGCTGCAGAAAAATCAATGGCAGCCGGATGTGACATCACACTCGGCTCTGCTACATCTAGATGGCAGGTTGCATGGTGTGTCTATGCAGCCTGTCATCCAGCAGAGCGGACCCGATCCCCATTCACTTGAATGGGGGGTCCGACATTATAGTGTTTGACACGCTGTCATATGCATTACAGTGCGACAAACACCGCTTCTAAGAAAAAACATAATAAACCAACAATATACTTACCTTCCGCAGATCTGTAAAGTCCAACGATGTAAATCCTTCTGGAGGGGTTAAAACATTTTGCAGCCAGGAGTTCTGCTAATGCAACGCTACTCCTCGCTGCAAAACCCCAGGGAATGAAGGTAAAGTAGGTCAATGACCTATATTTAGCTTCATTTGCGGTGAGGCGCCCTCTGCTGGCTGTTCATAGATCGTGTGAACTTTCCTAGAAAGCCTGGGAGCTTTCTAGGAAAGTTCCCACGATCTATGAACAGCCAGCAGAGGGCGCCTCACCGCAAATGAAGCTAAATATAGCTCATTGATCTATATTTAGCTTCATTCTCCGGGGTTTTGCAGGGAGGAGCAGCCTGCATTAGCGGAACTCCTTGCTGCAAAATGTTTTAACCCCTTCAGAAGGATTTACATCGTTGGACTTTACAGATCTGCGGAAGGTAAGTATATTGTTGGTTTATTATGTTTTTTCTTTTACAGAACGAGGGTCTTCAGTGATTGGATTGGGCGTTAAATAAAATATTACAACAACCTTTGATTTTATTTCATTAAAATAATTTTTAATAATGTGTGTGTGTTTTTTTTAACCCTTTCATTCAATTGGATTAATAATGGATAGGTGTCATAATTGACGCCTCTCCATTATTAATTAGGCTTAATGTCACCTTACAATAGCAAGGTGGCATTAACCCTTCATTACCCCATATCCCACCGCTACACGGGAATGGGAAGAGAGTGGCCAAGTGCCAGAATAGGTGCATCTTCCAGATGTGCCTTTTCTGGGGTGGCTGGGGGCAGGTGTTTTTAGCCAGGGGGGGCCAATAACCATGGACCCTCTCCAGGCTATAAATATCTGCCCCCAGTCACTGGCTTTACTACTCTGGCGGAGAAAATTGCGCGGGAGCCCACGCCAATTTTTTCCGCCATTTAACCCTTAAATATAATAGAACGCCCAAATTTTGCATATACACACTACTGACATTAGTAGTGTGGAATATGCAAAAAAAAATGGTGATATGAGATGGTTTACTGTATGTAAACCAGGTCTCATATCATGTCGGGTTTAGGAAGGAGAAAGTAAAAGCCGGCAATTGAATTACCAGCTTTTAAGCTATCTAGCGCTGTATTAAATATAAATATATATATATATAGGTGTCTCCCTGACATATATATATATATATATATATATATATATATATGTATATATACCTATTCTATGTGTATATATCTACTCTCATCTAACCTGTCACTGTGATTTTACTGTACTCTGCGCTGAATTAACGGCTTTTCAAAGGAGACCCGTGCGTAAAAATAGGACAGCAATACGGATGTCATACGGATGTTGCGATAAAAAAAATCGCATGACACTCGCATGGCACTCGCATGGCACTCACAGACGTTACATCAGTTTTTTCGGTCCGTAAATCGGACCATTTTTTTCTCACACAAGTGGAGATGAGCCCTTATACTGATTAAAATTATACCTTGGTTGATGGAATCCATCTTGTGGTTGTTGTGTAATCTTTATTTTCAGTTTTGAGTTAATGATATGCTTGTGCTCCGGGGCAGCCTGTGGGGGGTCTTCATATGGTACTCTGATTAGATATTCATAATGTACATAGCTTAGATCCGATAGCTGCTATTGAGCATACGCATTGACATTTTTATGTTTTTCTTTTTTAATGTGGATTTTTTAGCTCTAAAAATTGTGAGTAACTGATTTAAAATCTGCTCCGCCGGTTAATTTATGCTACTGATTTTTAACACCTGTGAGAATGTGATTTGGTAAAATCTCATCCCCAAAGCTGCTACTCTAATACGCTACGGACTTTATGCCCTGTTGGTTCTATTTTTCCGCTAACTATCCTAACCCGAATGTCTATTATATTGGCAATAGTCCAAGCAGCAATCCTTCATGAGAGAGATGCAATTGATCCTTCCGTATAAACCAAACAAGATCACACCCACATGCAACCCACAACTCCACTCTCGCTCCGGTTTCCTCTATGATAGAATGTCCAATCATCCTCCGCTAACATGAGAAAGTATATGGTTGCAGTGGTCATCATTTTCTTTGGATATGGAATAATGTCCTTGTGTCAGAAGGCCTGAGGGTATTCATTATTTGGGTCAGAAGCTAGATGTCCACCTCAAAAACAATTGTTTGTAATCCAGTTTCACAGGGGAATATGTGCAAATGTATCTTCAAAGAAGCCAGAGATTGGATATTTAATTTAAGAGCAATGGTTTATACTCCAAACACCACAGGGGTCATGTACCCTCAAAGAGGCTGAAGGCATAATGTCCATTTACATGTAAGTGCTCACTTTATTCTATCAACAGAACAATGGACCATATACCACAAGACACAATTGCCTTCCTGCCTCCCAACTTTTGCAATCCCTTTTACAGTTAGGCTGCATTCACACTCGCAGTATTTGGTCAGTATTTTACATCAGTATTTGTAAGCCAAAACCAGGAGTGGGTGATAAATGCAGAAGTGATGCATATGTTTCTATTATACTTTTCCTCTAATTGTTCCACTCCTGGTTTTGGCTACAAATACTGAGGTAAAATACTGACCAAATACTGATAGTGTGACAGCAGCCTTAGGCTTTAGGTGCTATCCTGGGTTCATGGATCTGATTGGGAGTCTGATGCTCTTATAATACATGCAATGTCCATGTTGGCTTTCCAACATGCTCACAACTCTATGACGGAAAACCTGTAGAATACTTCCAGCAAAGGAATATACCCTGACAGAATGGTCGGATGGGGATTATTGTAAGCTCTCAGGTACGACTAGAAGTTTCTTGCTGGTCTGTTCCTCAGGTGTAATTTTACCCTCATAGGTTTATCCATGTGTCATTAGACCATATCATTAGCAGGGTGGTCTGTACAGGGCATGAGGGGTTGTCTACAGCTGGGCGTGCGACGAGGTGCAGCTCTATGCCCCAGACACAGGCATCTTATTAACTGAAAACTTCTAACACTAATTACACAAGAACCACAGGACGGATTTCTTCACCCCAGGTATCATTTTAATCAGCGTAACTGTGGTAATATAACAATGCCTGTAGTTTACTTATTAAAATCCTGCTGACAGGTTCACTTTAATGGTGGTCAAATAATTCCATAGAATTTAAATGTATTACTAGTAAAAGTTATTTTTTAATAGGTTGTTTTTCCATTCTATTTCCCATATTATCCTGAAAAACTAGACCCTGTAAGGTTGAACAGGGGTTGGAGCACTGTACATGAAAAGCTGTCAGATAGAGTACTTAAAAGACCACTCCATCATCCTTTGTTTTTTTGTTTTTTTTTCTCATTTCATAGCTGGATTGGTTGCTGTAAACCTCAGTCCCATGCCCCAGTCATATTCTTATCCTACGGTGTCTTCACCTGTTGTTGCCGCTCTGGCCAGCGTTCATAGCAGATGATGATTTTTGCTATGCATAGCAGGGCATTGAAGAAGTAAAAAAAAAATGTTTTACAAAACATAAAAAAAAATAAAAGTTTAAATCACCCTCCGTTTACCCCATTCAAAATAAAAGCCCAAAAATACACATATTTGGTATGTCCGCGTTCAGAAACGCCCGATCTATCAAAATATAAAAATAATTACCGTATATACTCGAGTATAAGCCGACCCGAGTATAAGCCGACCCCCCTAATTTTGCCACAAAAAACTGGGAAAACTTATTGACTCGAGTATAAGCCTAGGGTGGAAATGTAGCATTTACCGGTGAATTTCAAAAATAAAAATAGATCATTATTTCCCCATAGCTGTGCCATATAGTGCTCTGCACCGTTCATATTGCCCCATAGATGCTGCACAGATGCCCCATATAGTGCTGTGTGCCGTTCATACTGCCCCATAGATGCTGCACAGATGCCCCATATAGTGCTGTGTGCCGTTCATACTGCCCCCATAGATGCTGCACAGATGCCCCATATAGTGCTGTGTGCCGTTCATACTGCCCCCATATAGTGCTGTGTGCCGTTCATACTGCCCCCATATAGTGCTGTGTGCCGTTCATACTGCCCCCATATAGTGCTGTGTGCCGTTCATACTGCCCCCATATAGTGCTGTGTGCCGTTCATACTGCCCCCATATAGTGCTGTGTGCCGTTCATACTGCCCCCATATAGTGCTGTGTGCCGTTCATACTGCCCCCATATAGTGCTGTGTGCCGTTCATACTGCCCCCATATAGTGCTGTGTGCCGTTCATACTGCCCCCATATAGTGCTGTGTGCCGTTCATACTGCCCCCATATAGTGCTGTGTGCCGTTCATACTGCCCCCATATAGTGCTGTGTGCCGTTCATACTGCCCCCATATAGTGCTGTGTGCCGTTCATACTGCCCCCATAGATGCTGCACATAAATCTGTGCTGCCGCTGCTGCAATAAAAAAAAAAAAACCACATACTCACCTCCCTTGATTGCAGCTCCCAGCGTCCGGTCCCGGCGCCTCCATCTTCCCGGCGTCTCTGCTCTGACTGATCAGGCAGAGGGCGCCGCGCACACTATATGCGTCATCGCGCCCTCTGCCTGAACAGTCAGAGCGCAGACGCCGGGAAGATGGAGGCGCCGGGAAGATGGAGCGCGGACAGGTGAATATAACATACTTACCTAGTCCTGGCGATCCTCGCGCTGTCCCTGCCTTCCTCCCCGTCTTCTGTGCTGCAGCATCTTCCTGTCAGCGGTCACCGGCACCGCTGATTAGAGAAATGAATAGGCGGCTCCGCCCCTATGGGAGGTGGAGCCGCTTATTCATATCTCTAATGAGCGGTCCCACGTGACCGCTGAAGAGGGGAAGACGCTGCAGCACAGAAGACGGGGAGGAAGGCAGGGACAGCGCGAGGATCGCTGGGACTAGGTAAGTATACCTCAGCGCCCTCTCCCCCTCACCCGCCGACCCCACCACTACCGTGACTCGAGTATAAGCCGAGGGGGGCACTTTCAGCCCAAAAATTTGGGCTGAAAATCTCGGCTTATACTCGAGTATATACGGTAATCTGATCGGTAAACAGCGTAATGAGAAAAAAAATTAAAGTCAAGAATTCATTTTTTTTGGTCTTACCAACATTGCAATAACAGGCAATGAAAACATTGTGTATATACCCCAAAATGGTATCAATGCAAAAAATAAGCCCTCATCCTACCCCAGATCCCGAAAAATGGAGACTCTAATGGTCTGAAAATGGCAACTTTTTTTTTGTCTTTACCACTTACCAAACATTTATACGTGTTTTTTTTTATCTGCAAACTAGAAATGACCTGGACAATCATAATGGCAGGTCAGTTTTAGCATTTTAGCGGACATGGTAAAAAAAAAAAATAGTGGAATTGGACTTTTTTTGTTGCAGTTTTCCTGCAATTGGAATTCTTTTCCCATTTTCCAGTACAATATATGGTAAAGTCAACAGTGTTGTTCAAAAGTACAACTCGTCCCGCAAAAAACAAGACCTTACTCTACCATCTTTTTATCTTGACTGAAAAAAAAAAAAAAAAAAAAAGTTAAAAGGGAAGCAAAAAACAAAAATGGGGAAAAAACGGAAAATCTCAAGGTCATGAAGGGGTTACAGGTAGGGTTGAGCGAAACAGATCGGTCAATTTCATAAGTCGCCAACTTTCGGCAAAGTCGGGTTTCGTGAAACCCGAGCCGATCCCAGTGTGGGATCGGCCACGCGGTCGGTGATCTTCGCGCTAAAGTCGCGTTTCATATGTCGCGTTAAGCGCCATTTCTCAGCCAATGAAGGTGGACGCAGAGTGTGGGCAGCGTGATGACATAGGTCTCAGTCCCCACCATCTTAGAGAAGGGCATTACAGTGATTGGCTTGCTTTCTGCGGCGTCACAGGGGCTATAAAGGGGCGTGCACGCCGACCGCCATCTTACTTCTGCCGAACTGAGCATAGGGAGAGGTTGCTGTAGCTTTGTCTGAAGCAGGGATATTGTTAGGAAGGGAAACCGCTTGTGCTGTAGCGATTTCCACTGTCCAACACCACCTTTTCTTTGCAGGGACAGTGGAGTTTTTTTTTGGGTGCATCAGCTCTGTAGCTTATTAGGCTGCATTCTAAGGCTCCCTGATAGCTGCATTGCTGTTTGTACGCCGCCGTGCAAACCAACTGCTTTTTTCAAAGCAAAAATCCTGTTGCTCCTTCTTTTCTGCACAGTTCTCTTGTTTCTTTGTCCACACTCTTGTGTGCAGCAGTCCTTTTTATTGCTGCCATACTTGTCCTTTGATCATTGTAGGGAGATTGAAATTCGACTACAGCCCTTGTATTTTTTTATATATCTGTCATCCACTTTCTGCCACTCAAACTGTTGTGTAATACAGTGGGCCTGATTTTTTTGCTGCTGTCTCCCACACATAGAAAAGGGAGATTTGTATTGCCACTGAGTGCATCTGCGTCAGTCCTGTTTGTGGCATCTGTCATCCGCTTTCTGCCACTCAAAATGTAGTGTAATACAGAGGGCCTGATTTTTTGCTCCTGTCTCCCACACATAAAAAAGGGAGATTTGTATTGCCACTGAGTGGATCTGCGTCAGTCCTGTTTGTGGCATCTGTCATCCACTTTCTGCCACTCAAACTGTAGTGTAATACAGTGGACCTGATTTTTTCCTGCTGTCTCCCACACATAATAAAGGGAGATTTGTATTGCCACTGAGTGGATCTGCGTCAGTCCTGTTTGTGGCATCTGTCATCCACTTTCTGTCACTCAAACTGTAGTGTAATACAGTGGGCCTGATTTTTTTTCTGCTGTCTCACACACCTATAAAGGGAGATTTAAACTCACAACAAGTTTACGTACACCTTCTAACTGGTTTTACAGTACCATATAACGTTTGTTAGTTTGGTTACATTTTTCCAAGAATGAGGAAGTCTGGTGGAAGAAGTCGTGGCCGTGGGCGGTCATTGCCAGCTGGTAATGATGGTAGTGGTGGTGGAGCATCAGGTGGTCGTGGGAAAAGCAATATAGCACCTAAGTCTCGAGTTGTTGAGCCAGCGTCATCGTCTGGCTACACAAGGACTCGAACGCTCCGAACGCTTTTCTGGGAGTAGGAAAACCGCTTTTACAGCCGGAGCAGCAGGAACAAGTTTTGGCTTTCCTTGCTGACTCTGCCTGTAGCTCTTTCGCCTCCTCTCCGGAAAGTGCAAAATTTAAAAGCAGTGCGTTGTCAGTGGATGCTCCCGGTCAGGAACAAGTCGCTTCCTTGTGTCCTTCACCCAGAACAACAGAGAAGGATGCGTCAGGCGACACAACAGGTTACTCCATGGAGCTCTTTACACATACCGTGCCTGGGTTAGAAAGGGAAATTGTTAACAGGCCATGCCCATTACAAGATGAATCGGACATGGAGTGCACAGATGCACAGCTACAGCTAGATTATTATGCTGTTCCATTGACTCAGATCAGAACATTGCCCTCGCAGTGTACTGAGCCAGAATCTGACCCTGATGAGACTATGGTGCCCCATCCCGAACGCTATAGCACCCGCTTACACGGTGACACAGAGGAAGGTGCACAGGACATAGAAGAGGAGGTGATAGATGACCCAGTTGTTGACCCCGATTGGCAGCCATTGGGGGAACAGGGTGCCGCCGGCAGTAGCTCTGAAGCGGAGGAGGAGGAGCCGCAGCAGGCATCAACATCGCAACAGCTTTCATCTGGCAGACCCGTATCTGGGCAAAAATGTGTGTCAAAACCAAAAACAGTTGTAGGACAGCGTGGCCATCCGGTTAAAGTAGCTCAGTGTGCAATGCCTGCAAAGGTATTCTATAGTAGGAAGAGTGCAGTCTGGCAATTTTTTAACCAAGATCTGAATGATCAGTGCAAAGTCATCTGTAAGAAATGCTCAAGGACCTTTAGCAGAGGTCAGAATGTGAAAAATCTAAATACAACTTGCATGCGTAGACATTTAACCACCGTGCATTTGCAAGCCTGGACTAACTATCAAACGTCCCGTAACGTTGTTGCACCCGCTCACAATGAAGCTAGTCAGCAACGCTACATTCCTTCCCTCACTGTAAGCACACCGTTTACCACACCACCTGCAGCAAATGTGGAGGTATCGTCGCAAGGCCAAAGCAGTCAGGGAATCACCAGGTTCTTGGTAGGAAACACTGTATGTAGGCCAACAGCAAGAATACCATCACCAACCCTCTCTGTCTGCCATGTCCACCACCACCCCCGCTAGTTCCACCGTATGCAGCTCTCCAGTCCAGCTCACCCTAGAAGAGACTCTCATTAGGAAAAGGAAGTACTCATCCTCTCATCCGCGTACACAGGGTTTGAACGCCCACATTGCTAGACTAATCTCGTTAGAGATGATGCCCTACCGGTTATTTGAAAGCGAAGCTTTCAAAGCCCTGATGGACTACGCAGTACCACGCTACGACATAGCCAGTCGACACTTCTTTGCGAGAAAAGCCATCCCAGCCCTCCATCAGCATGTAAAAGACCACATTGTCCATGCACTCAGGCAATCTGTCAGTACAAAGGTGCACCTCACAACAGATGCATGGACCAGTAGGCATGGCCAGGGACGTTACGTGTCCATCATGGCACACTGGATTAATGTGGTGGATGCAGGGTCCACAGGGGACAGCCATATTGGGACAGTTCTGCCTAGCCCACGGTCTAGGAAACAGTTGGCTGTAGGCGTTCGCCCCCCCTCGTCCTCCAGCAGAAGCGAGAGCTCGTCCACAGACCACAGTCGCGCAAGCCACTCCATCCGCAGCTGCCACAGTTGCACACGAGGTGTCCCATTATGGAACAGCTAGTGGCAAGCGTCAGCAGGCTGTGTTGGGAATGAAGTGTTTGGGCGACAACAGACACAGCGCGGAAGTTCTGTCCGAGTTCTTGCAGCAAGAAACTCGGTCATGGCTGGGCAGTGTACATCTTGAGGCAGGCAAGGTAGTCAGTGATAACGGAAGGAATTTTATGGCTGCCATAGCCCTTTCGCAACTGAAACACATTCCTTGCCTGGCTCACACCTTGAACCTGGTGGTGCAGTGCTTCCTGAAAAGTTATCCGGGGTTACCCGACCTGCTCCTGAAGGTGCGCAGACTTTGCTCGCACATCTGCCGTTTGTCCGTTCACTCCAGCCATATGCAGAACCATCAGCGATCTTTGAAGCTTCTCCAGCACCGCCTAATAATCGATGTTGCAACAAGGTGGAACTCCACACTGCACATGCTTCAGAGGCTGTGCGAACAGAGGCGTGCTGTTATGTATTTGTGGGAGGATACACATACACGGGCAGGCAGTTGGATGGCAGACATGGAGTTGTCAGGTGTGCAGTAGTCGAAGCTACAAGACCTGTGTCAAGTCCTTCAGTGTTTTGAGGAATACACACGCCTGGTTAGTGCAGATGACGCCATCATAAGCATGAGCATCCCCCTAATGCATCTGCTGATGCAAAGTTTGACGCACATAAAAGGAGCAGGCGTCTGCAGCCGAGGACGAGGGAAGCCTTGATGACAGTCAGCCATTGTCTGGTCAGGGAAGTCTACTGGACGAGGTGGCGGGCGAAGAGCAGGAGGACGAGGAGGATGATGGGGATGAATATTTTTTGGATGAGGAAGCTTCTCAGGGGGCAATAGAAACTGGTGGCGTTGCAAGGTCAGGTTCAGGGTTTTTGAGGGAGACAAGTGACGTTGATTTGCCAGAAAGTGCTCCTCAACCCAGCACAAGCAGTGAATTGACACCTGGAACATTGGCCCACATGGCGGATTATGCCTTGCGCATCCTAAAAAGGGACCCACGCATTATAAAAATGATGACCTATGACGATTACTGTTATGTTCCGGTGACCTTGGAGCCGCATGAATAACTTTCACTGGAGTAGGTGGTAACTGTACTGATCACAATTCCTGATCTGACACCGCAACTAGAAGTAGCCGTGGGGTGTGCCTAACAAACCCTAGACACCTCGTCACAGCCGGAGAACTAAATACCCCTATAGATGGAAATAGGAATACTATCTTGCCTCAGAGCAGAACCCCAAAGGATAGGCAGCCCCCCATGAATATTGACTGTGAGTAGGAGAGGAAAGACACACGTACGCAGAAAACAGGATTTAGCAAAAGAGGCCACTCTAGCTAAAATAGGAAAGGATAGGATAGAGTTCTGTGCGGTCAGTATAAAACCCTTCCAAAAATATCCACAGCAGATTATACAAAAAATTCCTCCATCTAACTAAAGACGTGGAACGTATATCTGAAACCCCAGAGAATCCTACACACAGAGCAGAAATACAATAAAAAATCCTGCACACAGCATGTGTGCCATAGAAAAAAAAACAGACACTTATCTTTGCTGAATTGGCAGCTAAGCAGGAGAAACCAGACAGAGGTCCAACACCTCCCAAGAACCATTGACAACTGGCAAGGACTAATGAATCCTGCAAACCTAAATACCCCAGTCAGAATTGCAATCAGCAGAAACACCTGACCATGACTGCAGCCCTGGGACAACTGCATTACCACCTACAACCACCGGAGGGAGCCCAAAAGCAGAATTCACAACAGATTACTGGTTGGCCTGCCTCCTGGATCCACACTACAAAGGGAAATTGCAAAATATCATGCCACATGAGAACCTTGAGCAAATATTGGCTACCAAACAAGCAACTCTTGTAGACCGTTTGGTTCAGGCATTCCCAGCACACAGCGGCGCTGATGGTTTTCACATGAGCTGCAGGGGGTAACAGGGCAGAGGTGTTAGAGGTGCACAAATCAGAAGTGGCGTTGGACAGAGGGGTTTTCTGACCAGGTTGTGGAGTGATTTTGCAATGACCGCAGACAGGACAGGTACTGCAGCATCAATTCAAAGTGACAGGAGACAACATTTGTCCAGTATGGTTACTATTTTTCCTCCCGTATCGATGTTCTCCCTCACCCCTCATTCCCATTTGATTACTGGGCATCCAAAATAGACACCTGGCCTGAATTGGCAGAATATGCATTGCAGGAGCTTGCTTGCCCAGCACCTAGTGTGCTATCAGAAAGAGTATTCAGTGCTGCTGGTTCAATACTGACCGAAAGAAGGAGTCGTCTGGCTACCCAAAATGTTGATGATCTAACCTTCATTAAAATGAACCAATCATGGATTTCTAATTATTTTGCCCCACCTATCCCGGCTGACACCTAGCTTTCCTGTAAAAAGGTCTTGCTTTTGGACTGGTCTTACTGAGTGTTCCAATTTCTCCATTTGCAGCTGCTGTATGTCCAGCATACGACATTTTTACACCTCCCTAAATGGCTGACTCCCCCCACGGGGCCGTGGTCACCACTTGGCGCAAGCACCCGTGAGAGTGCCGTTTGTCTGAAGAGGTGGGTGTGCCCACTTTTGGGCAACGGCACTGGCACAGGGTCCCTCATAGTACAATGAAGTGTCTCTGGTGGTTGTGGTGCACACCCAACGTCAGACACACCGTTGTAACATGAGGGGCCCTGGGCCAGTACCGCCGGCCACGAGAGTGTCCCCCCAAGCTCAAACAGTGCTCTACCACTTGCAAAATTCTCTCTCACTGCTCCACCACTGTTTAGTCTATGCGGTTAAATCCTTCAATGGCACTGCCAATAACAATTTCTTGACATATATGATGCTAGCAAAAATATTCAGGGGCCCTGTCCTACATTTACACCAGATAATACTTTGCGCAAAATACCACTGTCTGCAAGTCAACAGAGGAGCCCACCCCTGTACCTAGGTATGCCACCTGTTTATTTGTTAATTTGTTTTTTTTTTTTTGCCAGACATTAACATCTATTTATTATTTTGGACTACTACCTGTGTCAGACACTTCTTCCAATTGTCCTCCGCTGACCACACCAATGCTGCCTGTGTACCCCTGGAACCTATTTACAACTGCATTGAGCCTACTTTTTATTTTAGGCCTAGTAAGTCTGTCTGCGGTCCCTCCTGCCAATTGTCCTCCACTGACCACGCCAATGCTGCCTGTGTACCCCTGGAACCTATTTAGATCTGCATCGAGCCTACTTTTTTATTTTAGGCCTAGTAAGTCTGTCTGCGGTCCCTCCTGCCAACTTTGTGGTGTAAGGCCTACTATCAGTGTCTGCGCCACTCAATACAGCTGTCCTCCTCTTAAAAAAGCTGAGCTGCAATTGTCAGTTTTCAGCCTATCGGAATTTGAAAACTGCATTGGGCTACAAGTTTGGTTGGGTTCTACAAACGGTGTCTGCCGCTCCAAGGTGTTCTCCAGGTTTACTGTCCTGAGCTTCAATCTTCAGGCTCTCATTAAGTAGTTTTTAATATAACACTGCATTTGGCCTACTAGTTTCGTTGGGGCCTACTAACGGTGTCTGCCGCTCCAAGGTTTTCTCCTGGTTTACTGTCCTGAGCTTCGATCTTCAGGCTCTCATTAAGTAGTTTTTAATATAACACTGCATTTGGCCTATCAGTTTGGTTGGGGCCTAGTAACGGTGTCTGCCAATCCTTGCTGTTTTCCACTGAACAAAGCAGTGCCGCCTGTTTACTACTGTTACCAATTTTTAACTGCATTTAGACTACTTAGTGATTTGGGCCTACTCACTGTGTCAGCCTCTCATTACAATTGTCCTCCACTGAATAAAGCAATGCCGCCTGGTTAGTCCTGTTACCAATTTTGAAATGCATTTAGCCCACTTTATTATTTGGGCCTATATCTGTGTTTCCTCCTCATCCTGCCCATTGCCCAGCCAGTGCTAGATGACTCTGCTGGTACATTGACCCAGTCCGCTACATTCCCCTTGCACGCTACACAGCCAGCATCTGACCCTGCTGAAAGTGAGGTTCCCCTTCGCGCATACTATACCACCTTACACGGGGACAAAGAGGAAGGTGCAGATGAAAGTGGAGGTTCCTTCATCAGGTGGGGGGAATACTCGTTGGCGACGTCACTGGCACAGCGCCCCTCATAGTACGCAAAAGTGTCACTGCCGGTGGGAGGCGCCCCCTGTTGTGAATTCTGTGGCCAAGCTCCCTCCTGTGGTCGTGAGTGGTACTGCGGCTGGTTCTGTCTATAACCTTCCTTTGGTGGATGAGAGTGGTACTGCGGCTTCTGTGTTTCCTTCCTCAGGTGATGAGGTTAAGTCGTTAGGTGCTGCTCTATTTAACTCCACCTGGTGCTTTGATCCTGGCCTCCAGTCAATGTTCTAGTATTGGTCTTGCTTCCTCCTGGATCGTTCCTGTGGCCTGTCTATCCTGCATAAGCTAAGTTCTGCTTATGTTATTTTTGTTTGCTATATTTTCTGTCCAGCTTGCTATATTGGTTTTTCTTGCTTGCTGGAAGCTCTGAGACGCAGAGGGAGCACCTCCGTACCGTTAGTCGGTGCGGAGGGTCTTTTTGCCCCTCTGCGTGGTTGTTTGTAGGTTTTTGTGTTGACCGCAAAGATATCTTTCCTAACCTCGGTCTATTCAGTAAGTCGGGCCTCACTTTGCTAAATCTATTTCATCTCTGTGTTTGTATTTCATCTTTACTCACAGTCATTATATGTGGGGGGCTGCCTTTTCCTTTGGGGAATTTCTCTGAGGCAAGGTAGGCTTATTTTTCTATCTTCAGGGCTAGTTAGTTTCTCAGGCTGTGCCGAGTTGCATAGGGAGCGTTAGGCGCAATCCACGGCTACCTCTAGTGTGGTGTAATAGGATTAGGGATTGCGGTCAGCAGAGTTTCCACGTCTCAGAGCTCGTCATATGTTTTTGGTAAATGTCAGGTCACTTTGAGTGCTCTGAACTTCAAGGTCCATTGTGGTTCTGAATTACCTGTTCATAACAGTACTGGAGGCCCAAAGTACTAATGCTTCTCAATAGAGGGAAAAGAAGTTCTGAGACCATTTTTTTTTCTTTGCACTGTGTTCTGTCTTTCTTTTCCCCTTTACATCAGGGTGGTTCAGAACACAGGTGTGGACATGGACTTTCAGAGTCTGTCCTCTTTGATGGATAATCTCACTATAAGAGTACAGAACATTCAAGATTTAGTGGTTCAGAATCCTATGTTAGAACCTAAAATTCCTATTCCTGAGTTATTTTCTGGAGATAGAGCTAAGTTTTTGAATTTTAAAAATAATTGTAAACTATTTCTGGCTTTGAAACCCCGCTCCTCTGGTGACCCAGTTCAACAATTTAAAATCATTATTTCTTTATTACGTGGCGACCCTCAAGACTGGGCATTTTCCCTTGCGCCAGGAGATCCTGCATTATGTAATATTGATACGTTTTTTCTGGCGCTCGGATTGCTGTACGACGAACCTAATTCAGTGGATCAGGCAGAGAAAAATTTGCTGGCTCTGTGTCGGGGTCAGGATGAGATAGAGATTTATTGACAGAAGTTTAGAAAGTGGTCCGTGCTCACTCAATGGAATGAATGTGCACTGGCAGCTATTTTCAGAAAGGGTCTCTCTGAAGCCCTTAAGGATGTCATGGTGGGATTTCCTATGCCTGCTGGTCTGAATGAGTCTATGTCTTTGGCCATTCAGATCGGTCGACGCTTGCGCGAGCGTAAATCTGTGCACCATTTGGCGGTATTATCTGAGCATAAACCTGAGCCTATGCAGTGCGATAGGACTTTAACCAGAGCTGAAAGGCAAGAACACAGACGTCAGAATGGGCTGTGTTTCTACTGTGGTGATTCCACTCATGCTATCTCCGATTGTCCTAAGCGCACTAAGCGGTTCGCTAGGTCTGCCACCATTGGTACGGTACAGTCGAAATTTCTTTTGTCCGTTACTTTGATCTGCTCTTTGTCTTCCTATTCTGTCATGGCATTTGTGGATTCAGGCGCTGCCCTGAATTTGATGGACTTGGAGTTTGCTAGGCGCTGTGGGTTTGTCTTGGAGCCCTTGCAGTGTCCTATTCCATTGAGAGGAATTGATGCTACGCCTTTGGCCAAGAATAAGCCTCAGTATTGGACCCAGCTGACCATGTGCATGGCTCCTGCGCACCAGGAGGATATTCGCTTTCTGGTGTTGCATAATCTGCATGATGTGGTCGTGTTGGGGTTGCCATGGCTACAAGTCCATAACCCAGTATTAGATTGGAAATCAATGTCTGTGTCCAGCTGGGGTTGTCAGGGGGTACATGGTGATGTTCCATCTCTGTCTATCTCATCATCCACCCCTTCTGAGGTCCCAGAGTTCTTGTCTGATTACCGGGATGTATTCGATGAGCCCAAGTCCAATGCCCTACCTCCGCATAGGGATTGTGATTGTGCTATCGATTTGATTCCTGGTAGTAAGTTTCCTAAGGGTCGACTGTTTAATTTATCTGTACCTGAGCACGCCGCTATGCGGAGTTACGTGAAGGAGTCTTTGGAGAAGGGTCATATTCGCCCGTCATCGTCGCCATTGGGAGCGGGGTTCTTTTTTGTGGCCAAGAAGGATGGTTCGCTGAGACCTTGTATTGATTACCGCCTTCTAAATAAAGTTACGGTCAAATTTCAGTACCCCTTGCCGCTGCTGTCTGATTTGTTTGCTCGGATTAAGGGGGCTAGTTGGTTCACCAAGATAGATCTTCGTGGTGCGTATAATCTTGTGCGTATTAAACGGGGCGATGAATAGAAAACAGCATTTAATACGCCCGAAGGCCATTTTGAGTACCTGGTTATGCCATTCGGACTTTCTAATGCTCCATCAGTGTTTCAGTCCTTTATGCATGACATCTTCCGAGAGTACCTGGATAAATTCCTGATTGTATACTTGGATGATATTTTGGTCTTCTCGGATGATTGGGAGTCTCATGTGAAGCAGGTCAGAATGGTGTTCTGTTGTGAATTCTGTGGCTGAGTTCACTTCTGTGGTCACAAGTGGTATTGCAGTCTCTGGGCTTCCTCCCTCAGGTGTTTTGGTGAGCTCGTTGGCTGCCTTGCTATTTAGCTCCACCTGAGTCTGTCTTCCTTGCTCCTTGTCAATGTTCCAGTGTTGGATCTGAGCTACTGCATCTTTCCTTGGGCCTGCTGCTCTGCTAGATAAGTGCTTCTAGTTTGTTTTCTGTTTTTTCTGTCCAGCTTGCTATTAACTTTTGCTGGAAGCTCTGAGAAGCAAAGGGGTGCACCGCCGTGCTGTTAGTTCGGCACGGTGGGTCTTTTTGCCCCTTTGCGTGGTTTTCGTTTTAGGGTTTTTTGTAGACTGCATAGTTCTCTTTGCTATCCTCGCTCTGTCTAGAATATCGGGCCTCACTTTGCTGAATCTATTTCATTCCTACGTTTGTCTTTTCATCTTGCTAACAGTCATTATATGTGGGGGGCTGCCTATTCCTTTGGGGTATTTCTCTGAGGTAAGTCAGGCTTGTATTTCTATCTTCAGGCTAGTCAGCTCCTCAGGCAGTGCCGAGTTGCATAGGTAGTGATAGGCGCAATCCACTGCTGCTTATAGTTGTGTGAGGATAGATCAGGTACTGCAGTCTACAGAGATTCCACGTCTCAGAGCTCGTCCTATTGTTTTTGGTTATTGCCAGATCTCTGTATGTGCGCTGATTACTGCACGCTGTGTTGCCTGATTGCCAGCCATAACAGTACAAGGAGCCCCCCCAGTGATTCTCAATAGAGGGAAAAAAGAAATCCTGACATCATTTTTTTTTTCTTAGCTCTGTCTTCAGTCTTTTTTTTCCCCTAGACATTAGAGTGCTTCAGGACACAGCTGTGGACATGGATATTCAGGCTCTGTGCTCCTCAATGGATAATCTCGTTGTAAATGTACAAAAGATTCAAGATACTATTGATCAGAAATCGATGCTAGAACCAAGAATTCCGATTCCTGATTTGTTTTTTGGTGACAGAACTAAGTTCCTGAACTTCAGAAATAATTGTAAGCTATTTTTGGCCTTGAAACCTCATTCTTCTGGTAATCCTATTCAACAGGTTTTGATTATTATTTCTTTTTTGCGCGGCGACCCACAGGACTGGGCGTTTTCTCTTGCACCAGGAGATTCTGCATTGAGTAATGTTGATGCATTTTTCCAGGCGCTGGGATTGCTTTACGATGAGCCTAATTCAGTGGATCAGGCTGAGAAAAATCTGCTGGCTTTATGCCAGGGTCAGGATGATGTAGAAGTATATTGTCAGAAATTTAGGAAGTGGTCAGTACTCACTCTGTGGAATGAATCTGCACTAGCGGCTTTGTTCAGAAAGGGTCTCTCTGAAGCTCTTAAGGATGTAATGGTGGGATTTCCTATGCCTGCTGGTTTGAATGAGTCTATGTCCTTGGCCATTCAGATCTGTCGTCGCTTGCGCGAGCGTAAATCTGTGCACCATCTGGCGGTATTGTCTGAGAGTAAACCTGAGCCTATGCAGTGCGACAGGACTATGACTAAAGTAGAACGGCAAGAACACAGACGTCTGAACAGACTGTGTTTCTATTGTGGTGATTCTACTCATGCTATTTCTAATTGTCCTAAACGCACTAGGCGGTTCGATAGCTCTGCCGTTATTGGTACTGTACAGTCCAAATTCCTTTTGTCCATTACCTTAATGTGCTCTTTGTCATCGTATTCTGTCATGGCGTTTGTGGATTCAGGCGCTGCCCTGAATCTGATGGATTTGGATTATGCTAAACGTTGTGGATTTTTCTTGGAGCCTTTGCGGTGTCCTATTCCGTTGAGAGGAATTGATGCTACACCTTTGGCCAAGAATAAGCCTCAGTACTGGGCCCAGCTGACCATGTGCATGGCTCCTGCACATCAGGAAGTTATTCGCTTTCTGGTACTGCATAATTTGCATGATGTGGTCGTGTTGGGGTTGCCATGGCTACAAACCCATAATCCAGTATTGGATTGGAACTCTATGTCGGTAACCAGCTGGGGTTGTCAGGGAGTACATGGTGATGTTCCATTTTTGTCTATTTCGTCATCCATTCCTTCTGACATCCCAGAGTTCTTGTCGGACTTTCAGGATGTATTTGAAGAGTCCAAGTCTGATGCCCTACCTCCGCATAGGGATTGTGATTGTGCTATCGATTTGATTCCTGGTAGTAAGTTTCCTAAGGGTCGACTGTTTAATTTATCTGTACCTGAGCACGCCGCTATGCGGAGTTACGTGAAGGAGTCTTTGGAGAAGGGTCATATTCGCCCGTCATCGTCGCCATTGGGAGCGGGGTTCTTTTTTGTGGCCAAGAAGGATGGTTCGCTGAGACCTTGTATTGATTACCGCCTTCTAAATAAAGTTACGGTCAAATTTCAGTACCCCTTGCCGCTGCTGTCTGATTTGTTTGCTCGGATTAAGGGGGCTAGTTGGTTCACCAAGATAGATCTTCGTGGTGCGTATAATCTTGTGCGTATTAAACGGGGCGATGAATAGAAAACAGCATTTAATACGCCCGAAGGCCATTTTGAGTACCTGGTTATGCCATTCGGACTTTCTAATGCTCCATCAGTGTTTCAGTCCTTTATGCATGACATCTTCCGAGAGTACCTGGATAAATTCCTGATTGTATACTTGGATGATATTTTGGTCTTCTCGGATGATTGGGAGTCTCATGTGAAGCAGGTCAGAATGGTGTTCTGTTGTGAATTCTGTGGCTGAGTTCACTTCTGTGGTCACAAGTGGTATTGCAGTCTCTGGGCTTCCTCCCTCAGGTGTTTTGGTGAGCTCGTTGGCTGCCTTGCTATTTAGCTCCACCTGAGTCTGTCTTCCTTGCTCCTTGTCAATGTTCCAGTGTTGGATCTGAGCTACTGCATCTTTCCTTGGGCCTGCTGCTCTGCTAGATAAGTGCTTCTAGTTTGTTTTCTGTTTTTTCTGTCCAGCTTGCTATTAACTTTTGCTGGAAGCTCTGAGAAGCAAAGGGGTGCACCGCCGTGCTGTTAGTTCGGCACGGTGGGTCTTTTTGCCCCTTTGCGTGGTTTTCGTTTTAGGGTTTTTTGTAGACTGCATAGTTCTCTTTGCTATCCTCGCTCTGTCTAGAATATCGGGCCTCACTTTGCTGAATCTATTTCATTCCTACGTTTGTCTTTTCATCTTGCTAACAGTCATTATATGTGGGGGGCTGCCTATTCCTTTGGGGTATTTCTCTGAGGTAAGTCAGGCTTGTATTTCTATCTTCAGGCTAGTCAGCTCCTCAGGCAGTGCCGAGTTGCATAGGTAGTGATAGGCGCAATCCACTGCTGCTTATAGTTGTGTGAGGATAGATCAGGTACTGCAGTCTACAGAGATTCCACGTCTCAGAGCTCGTCCTATTGTTTTTGGTTATTGCCAGATCTCTGTATGTGCGCTGATTACTGCACGCTGTGTTGCCTGATTGCCAGCCATAACAGTACAAGGAGCCCCCCCAGTGATTCTCAATAGAGGGAAAAAAGAAATCCTGACATCATTTTTTTTTTCTTAGCTCTGTCTTCAGTCTTTTTTTTCCCCTAGACATTAGAGTGCTTCAGGACACAGCTGTGGACATGGATATTCAGGCTCTGTGCTCCTCAATGGATAATCTCGTTGTAAATGTACAAAAGATTCAAGATACTATTGATCAGAAATCGATGCTAGAACCAAGAATTCCGATTCCTGATTTGTTTTTTGGTGACAGAACTAAGTTCCTGAACTTCAGAAATAATTGTAAGCTATTTTTGGCCTTGAAACCTCATTCTTCTGGTAATCCTATTCAACAGGTTTTGATTATTATTTCTTTTTTGCGCGGCGACCCACAGGACTGGGCGTTTTCTCTTGCACCAGGAGATTCTGCATTGAGTAATGTTGATGCATTTTTCCAGGCGCTGGGATTGCTTTACGATGAGCCTAATTCAGTGGATCAGGCTGAGAAAAATCTGCTGGCTTTATGCCAGGGTCAGGATGATGTAGAAGTATATTGTCAGAAATTTAGGAAGTGGTCAGTACTCACTCTGTGGAATGAATCTGCACTAGCGGCTTTGTTCAGAAAGGGTCTCTCTGAAGCTCTTAAGGATGTAATGGTGGGATTTCCTATGCCTGCTGGTTTGAATGAGTCTATGTCCTTGGCCATTCAGATCTGTCGTCGCTTGCGCGAGCGTAAATCTGTGCACCATCTGGCGGTATTGTCTGAGAGTAAACCTGAGCCTATGCAGTGCGACAGGACTATGACTAAAGTAGAACGGCAAGAACACAGACGTCTGAACAGACTGTGTTTCTATTGTGGTGATTCTACTCATGCTATTTCTAATTGTCCTAAACGCACTAGGCGGTTCGATAGCTCTGCCGTTATTGGTACTGTACAGTCCAAATTCCTTTTGTCCATTACCTTAATGTGCTCTTTGTCATCGTATTCTGTCATGGCGTTTGTGGATTCAGGCGCTGCCCTGAATCTGATGGATTTGGATTATGCTAAACGTTGTGGATTTTTCTTGGAGCCTTTGCGGTGTCCTATTCCGTTGAGAGGAATTGATGCTACACCTTTGGCCAAGAATAAGCCTCAGTACTGGGCCCAGCTGACCATGTGCATGGCTCCTGCACATCAGGAAGTTATTCGCTTTCTGGTACTGCATAATTTGCATGATGTGGTCGTGTTGGGGTTGCCATGGCTACAAACCCATAATCCAGTATTGGATTGGAACTCTATGTCGGTAACCAGCTGGGGTTGTCAGGGAGTACATGGTGATGTTCCATTTTTGTCTATTTCGTCATCCATTCCTTCTGACATCCCAGAGTTCTTGTCGGACTTTCAGGATGTATTTGAAGAGTCCAAGTCTGATGCCCTACCTCCGCATAGGAATTGTGATTGTGCTATCGATTTGATTCCTGGTAGTAAATTCCCTAATGGTCGTTTATTTAATTTGTCCGTACCTGAACACACCGCTATGCGCAGTTATGTGAAGGAGTCCCTGGAGAAGGGACATATTCGCCCATCGTCGTCACCATTGGGAGCAGGGTTCTTTTTTGTAGCCAAGAAGGATGGTTCGCTAAGACCGTGTATTGATTACCGCCTTCTTAATAAGATCACTGTTAAGTTTCAGTATCCCTTGCCATTGATTTCTGACTTGTTTGCTCGGATTAAGGGGGCTAGTTGGTTTACTAAGATTGATCTTCGTGGTGCGTATAATCTGGTGAGAATCAGGCAGGGAGATGAATGGAAAACGGCATTTAATACGCCCGAGGGTCATTTTGAGTATCTGGTGATGCTGTTCGGACTTGCCAATGCTCCATCTGTTTTTCAGTCTTTTATGCATGACATTTTCCGTGAGTATCTGGATAAATTCTTGATTGTTTACTTGGATGACATTTTGATCTTCTCAGATGATTGGGAGTCTCATGTGAAGCAAGTCAGAATGGTTTTCCAGGTACTGCGTGCTAATTCCTTGTTCGTGAAGGGATCAAAGTGTCTCTTCGGTGTGCAGAAAGTTTCATTTTTGGGGTTCATCTTTTCCCCTTCTACTATCGAGATGGATCCGGTTAAGGTTCAGGCCATCCAGGATTGGACTCAGCCGACATCTCTAAAAAGTCTGCAGAAATTCCTGGGCTTTGCTAATTTTTATCGTCGCTTCATCTGTAATTTTTCTAGCATTGCCAGACCATTGACCGATTTGACCAAGAAGGGTGCTGATTTGGTTAATTGGTCTTCTGCTGCCGTGGAAGCTTTTCAGGAGTTGAAGCGTCGTTTTTGCTGTGCCCCTGTGTTGTGTCAACCTGATGTTTCTCTTCCGTTCCAGGTCGAGGTTGATGCTTCTGAGATTGGTGCAGGGGCGGTTTTGTCACAGAGAGGTTCTGGTTGCTCAGTGTTCAAACCATGTGCTTTCTTTTCCAGGAAATTTTCTGCTGCTGAGCGTAATTATGATGTGGGCAACCGAGAGTTGCTGGCCATGAAGTGGGCATTCGAGGAGTGGCGTCATTGGCTTGAGGGTGCTAAGCATCGCGTGGTGGTTTTGACTGATCATAAGAACCTTACTTATCTTGAGTCTGCCAAGCGCTTGAATCCTAGACAGGCCCGTTGGTCGTTATTTTTTGCTCGTTTTGTTTTTGTGATTTCATACCTTCCGGGCTCTAAAAATGTGAAGGCGGATGCTCTGTCTAGGAGTTTTGTGCCCGACTCTCCGGGGTTATCTGAGCCGGCGAGTATCCTCAAGGAAGGAGTCATTGTGTCTGCCATCTCCCCTGATTTGCGGAGAGTGTTGCAGAAATTTCAGGCTAATAAACCTGATCGTTGTCCGGCTGAGAAACTGTTCGTCCCTGATTGGTGGACTAGTAAAGTTATCTCTGAACTTCATTGTTCGGTGCTGGCCGGTCATCCAGGAATCTTTGGTACCAGGGAGTTGGTTGCTAGATCCTTCTGGTGGCCATCTCTGTCACGGGATGTGCGTGCTTTTGTGCAGTCCTGTGGAATTTGTGCTAGGGCTAAGCCCTGCTGTTCACGTGCCAGTGGGTTGCTTTTGCCCTTGCCGGTCCCGAAGAGGCCTTGGACACATATTTCGATGGATTTCATTTCTGACCTTCCCGTTTCTCAAAAAATGTCGGTCATTTTGGTGGTCTGTGATCGCTTTTCTAAAATGGTCCATCTGGTGCCCTTGGTTAAATTGCCTTCCTCCTCTGATTTGGTGCCTTTGTTCTTCCAGCATGTGGTTCGTTTACATGGCATTCCTGAGAATATTGTTTCTGACAGAGGTTCCCAGTTTGTCTCGAGGTTCTGGCGAGCCTTTTGTGGTAGGATGGGCATTGACCTATCTTTCTCCTCGGCCTTCCATCCTCAGACTAATGGCCAGACCGAACGAACCAATCAGACCTTGGAATCATATCTGAGATGTTTTGTTTCCGCTGACCAGGATGATTGGGTGTCATTTTTGCCGTTGGCTGAGTTCGCCCTTAATAATCGGGCCAGCTCGGCTACCTTGGTCTCTCCATTTTTCTGCAATTCTGGGTTCCATCCTCGTTTCTCTTCAGGACAGGTTGAGTCTTCGGACTGTCCTGGTGTGGATTCTGTGGTGGACAGGTTGCAGCAGATCTGGACTCAGGTAGTGGACAATTTGACCTTGTCCCAGGAGAAGGCTCAGCTTTTCGCTAATCGCAGACGCCGTGTGGGACCCCGACTTCGTGTTGGGGATCTGGTTTGGTTATCTTCTCGTCATATTCCTATGAAGGTTTCCTCTCCTAAATTTAAACCTCGTTTTATTGGTCCGTATAGGATTTCTGAGATTCTCAATCCGGTGTCTTTTCGTCTGACCCTCCCAGACTCCTTTTCCATACATAATGTATTCCATAGGTCGTTGTTGAGGAGATACGTGGCACCTATGGTTCCATCTGTGGAACCTCCTGCCCCTGTTTTGGTGGAGGGGGAATTGGAGTATATTGTGGAGAAGATTTTGGATTCTCGTGTCTCTAGACGGAAACTCCAGTATCTGGTCAAATGGAAGGGTTATGCTCAGGAAGATAATTCCTGGGTTTTTTCCTCTGATGTCCATGCCCCAGATCTTGTTCGTGCCTTTCATGTGGCTCATCCTGGTCGGCCTGGGGGTTCTGGTGAGGGTTCGGTGACCCCTCCTCAAGGGGGGGGTACTGTTGTGAATTCTGTGGCTGAGTTCACTTCTGTGGTCACAAGTGGTATTGCAGTCTCTGGGCTTCCTCCCTCAGGTGTTTTGGTGAGCTTGTTGGCTGCCTTGCTATTTAGCTCCACCTGAGTCTGTCTTCCTTGCTCCTTGTCAATGTTCCAGTGTTGGATCTGAGCTACTGCATCTTTCCTTGGGCCTGCTGCTCTGCTAGATAAGTGCTTCTAGTTTGTTTTCTGTTTTTTCTGTCCAGCTTGCTATTAACTTTTGCTGGAAGCTCTGAGAAGCAAAGGGGTGCACCGCCGTGCTGTTAGTTCGGCACGGTGGGTCTTTTTGCCCCTTTGCGTGGTTTTCGTTTTAGGGTTTTTTTGTAGACTGCATAGTTCTCTTTGCTATCCTCGCTCTGTCTAGAATATCGGGCCTCACTTTGCTGAATCTATTTCATTCCTACGTTTGTCTTTTCATCTTGCTAACAGTCATTATATGTGGGGGGCTGCCTATTCCTTTGGGGTATTTCTCTGAGGTAAGTCAGGCTTGTATTTCTATCTTCAGGCTAGTCAGCTCCTCAGGCAGTGCCGAGTTGCATAGGTAGTAATAGGCGCAATCCACTGCTGCTTATAGTTGTGTGAGGATAGATCAGGTACTGCAGTCTACAGAGATTCCACGTCTCAGAGCTCGTCCTATTGTTTTTGGTTATTGCCAGATCTCTGTATGTGCGCTGATTACTGCACGCTGTGTTGCCTGATTGCCAGCCATAACAGTGTTCCAGGTCCTGCGTGCTAATTCTTTGTTTGTGAAGGGGTCAAAGTGTCTCTTTGGTGTTCAGAAGATTTCATTTTTGGGGTTCATTTTTTCTCCTTCTACTATCGAGATGGACCCTGTTAAAGTTCAGGCCATTTATGATTGGACTCAGCCAACATCTCTGAAGAGTCTGCAGAAGTTCCTGGGCTTTGCTAATTTTTATCGTCACTTCATCGCTAATTTTTCTAGCATTGCTAAACCGTTGACTGATTTAACTAAGAAGGGTGCTGATGTGGTCAATTGGTCTTCTGCTGCTGTGGAAGCTTTTCAGGAGTTGAAGCGTCGTTTTTCTTCTGCCCCTGTGTTGTGCCAACCTGATGTTTCGCTTCCGTTCCAGGTCGAGGTTGATGCTTCCGAAATTGGAGCAGGGGCTGTTTTGTCGCAGAGAAGTTCTGATTGCTCGGTGATGAAACCATGCGCCTTCTTTTCCAGGAAATTTTCGCCTGCTGAGCGAAATTATGATGTTGGCAATCGAGAGTTGCTAGCCATGAAGTGGGCATTCGAGGACTGGCGTCATTGGCTTGAAGGAGCTAAGCATCGCGTGGTGGTTTTGACTGATCACAAAAACTTGACTTATCTCGAGTCTGCCAAACGGTTGAATCCTAGACAGGCTCGTTGGTTGTTGTTTTTCTCCCGTTTTGACTTTGTGGTTTCGTACCTTCCGGGCTCTAAAAATGTGAAGGCGGATGCCCTGTCTAGGAGTTTTGTGTCCGATTCTCCGGGTTTGTCTGAGCCGGCGGGTATTCTCAATGAGGGGGTAATTTTGTCTGCCATCTCCCCTGATTTGCGGCGGGTGCTGCAAAAATTTCAGGCTAATAGACCTGACCGTTGCCCAGCGGAGAAACTGTTTGTCCCTGATAGGTGGACGAATAAAGTTATCTCTGAGGTTCATTGTTCGGTGTTGGCTGGTCATCCTGGAATCTTTGGTACCAGAGATTTGGTGGCTAGATCCTTTTGGTGGCCGTCTCTGTCGCGGGATGTGCGTTCTTTTGTGCAGTCCTGTGGGATTTGTGCTCGGGCTAAGCCTTGCTGTTCTCGTGCCAGTGGGTTGCTTTTGCCCTTGCCGGTCCCGAAGAGGCCTTGGACACATATCTCTATGGATTTTATTTCGGATCTCCCCGTCTCTCAGGGAATGTCGGTCATTTGGGTAGTTTGTGATCGCTTCTCTAAGATGGTCCATTTGGTGCCCTTGTCTAAATTGCCTTCCTCCTCTGATTTGGTGCCGTTGTTTTTCCAGCATGTGGTTCGTTTACATGGCATTCCAGAGAACATCGTTTCTGACAGAGGTTCCCAGTTTGTTTCGAGGTTTTGGCGAGCCTTTTGTGCTAGGATCGGCATTGATTTGTCTTTTTCCTCGGCTTTCCATCCTCAGACAAATGGCCAGACTGAACGAACCAATCAGACCTTGGAAACGTATCTGAGATGTTTTGTTTCTGCTGATCAGGATGATTGGGTGTCCTTTTTGCCTTTGGCTGAGTTCGCTGTTGTGAATTCTGTGGCAGAGCTCCCTCTTGTGGTCACAAGTGGTACTTCGGCTGATTTTCTCTGTGAGCTTCCGTTTGTGGAGGAAAGTGGTACTGCGGCTTCTGAGTTTCCTCCCTCAGGTGATATGGGGAAGTCGTTAGGTGCTACCCTATTTAACTCCACCTAGTGCTTTGATCCTGGCTTCCAGTCAATGTTCTAGTGTTGGACCTGTTTCCTCCTGGAGTGTTCCTGTGGCCTGCTGATCTGCATAGCTAAGTTCCTCTTTGCTATTTGTTTTCTGTTTTTTCTATTCCAGCTTGTCAATTTGTTTTTTCTGTTAGCTGGAAGCTCTGGGACGCAGAGGGTGTACCTCCGTGCCGTTAGTTCGGTACGGAGGGTCTTTTTGCCCCCTTTGCGTGGATTTTGTAGGGTTTTGTGTTGACCGCAAAGTTGCCTTTTCTATCCTCGCTCTGTTCAGGAAGTTGGGCCTCACTTTGCTAAATCTATTTCATCTCTACGTTTGTCTTTTCATCTTAACTCACAGTCATTATATGTGGGGGCTGCCTTTTCCTTTGGGGTATTTCTCTGAGGCAAGGTAGGCTTATTTTCCATCTTCAGGCTAGCTAGTTTCTCAGGCCGTGCCGAGTTGCATAGGTAGCGTTAGGCGCAATCCACGGCTGCCTCTAGTTGTGTTGGAGAGGATTAGGGATTGCGGTCAACAGAGTTCCCACGTCTCAGAGCTCGTTCTTATTTTTTGGGTTATTGCCAGGTCACTGTATGTGCACTGACCCCTTTGTCCATTGCGGTACTGAATTACATTTCATAACAGTTCGCCCTTAATAATCGGGCCAGCTCGGCTACTTTGGTTTCGCCGTTTTTCTGCAATTCTAGGTTCCACCCTCGTTTCTCTTCAGGGCAGGTTGAGTCTTCGGACTGTCCTGGTGTGGATACTGTGGTGGATAGGTTGCAGCAGATTTGGACTCATGTAGTGGACAATCTGACTTTGTCCCAGGAGAAGGCTCAACGTTTCGCTAACCGCAGGCGCTGTGTGGGTCCCCGACTTCGTGTTGGGGATTTGGTTTGGTTGTCATCTCGTTATATTCCTATGAAGGTTTCCTCTCCTAAATTTAAGCCTCGTTTCATTGGTCCATATAGGATTTCTGAGGTTCTTAATCCTGTGTCTTTTCGTTTGACTCTTCCAGCTTCTTTTTCCATCCATAACGTGTTCCATAGGTCATTGTTGCGGAGATACGTGGCACCTGTGGTTCCATCTATTGATCCTCCTGCTCCGGTTTTGGTTGAAGGGGAATTGGAGTATATTGTGGAGAAGATTTTGGATTCTCGTGTTTCGAGACGGAAACTCCAGTATCTGGTTAAGTGGAAGGGTTATGGTCAGGAAGATAATTCCTGGGTCTTTGCCTCTGATGTCCATGCTGCCGATCTGGTTCGTGCCTTTCATGTGGATCATCCTGGTCGGCCTGGGGGCTCTGGTGAGGGTTCGGTGACCCCTCCTCAAGGGGGGGTACTGTTGTGAATTCTGTGGCCAAGCTCCCTCCTGTGGTCGTGAGTGGTACTGCGGCTGGTTCTGTCTATAAGCTTCCTTTGGTGGATGAGAGTGGTACTGCGGCTTTTGAGTTTCCTTCCTCAGGTGATGAGGTTAAGTCGTTAGGTGCTGCTCTATTTAACTCCACCTGGTGCTTTGATCCTGGCCTCCAGTCAATGTTCTAGTATTGGTCTTGCTTCCTCCTGGATCGTTCCTGTGGCCTATCTATCCTGCATAAGCTAAGTTCTGCTTATGTTATTTTTGTTTGCTATATTTTCTGTCCAGCTTGCTATATTGGTTTTTCTTGCTTGCTGGAAGCTCTGAGACGCAGAGGGAGCACCTCCATACCGTTAGTCGATGCGGAGGGTCTTTTTGCCCCTCTGCGTGGTTGTTTGTAGGTTTTTGTGTTGACCGCAAAGATATCTTTCCTATCCTCGGTCTATTCAGTAAGTCGGGCCTCACTTTGCTAAATCTATTTAATCTCTGTGTTTGTATTTCATCTTTACTCACAGTCATTATATGTGGGGAGCTGCCTTTTCCTTTGGGGAATTTCTCTGAGGCAAGGTAGGCTTGTTTTTCTATCTTCAGGGCTAGTTAGTTTCTCAGGCTGTGCCGAGTTGCATAGGGAGCGTTAGGCGCAATCCATGGCTACCTCTAGTGTGGTGTGATAGGATTAGGGATTGCGGTCAGCAGAGTTTCCACGTCTCAGAGCTCGTCATATGTTTTTGGTAAATGTCAGGTCACTTTGAGTGCTCTGAACTTCAAGGTCCATTGTGGTTCTGAATTACCTGTTCATAACAGACCCCGCCGTGCAAACACACCGCCGTACTTTGAGGGGCCCTGTGCCAGTGCCAATGCGAACGAGTGACCCCCCCTGCTTGCTCAGGATTACAGCCCTTGCAAAGTTGAAATACTTACCTCTCCCTGCTCCACTGCCGTGACGTGGTCCACGTTTCCTGGGCCCACTAAATACTTGAACCAGCTATACCCCCCACAACTTTAGCCAAATGACCCCCAATGTCCAATGCCTAACTATTGTTATAAGGTAAATTAAGATTGACAAGCTTCAGTACCAAGAATGGATGTTTTTGCCATTTAAATGGGCTCTGTAGGTGTTTCCTGGCCTCAACTCACTGCCGACTATGCTTCCCCATTGACTTGCATTGGGTTTCGTGTTTCGGTCGATCCCCGACTTTTCGCAATAATCGGCCGATTTCACTCGACTCGACTTTTCAGATAGTCGGGTTTTGGAAAACCCGACTCGATCCTAAAAAAGTAAAAGTCGCTCAACCCTAGTTACAGGTGTTGTCCAGGATATTTATTAATATGGCATGGAGTCTAGCATCTAGAATGGAATCCTAACAGTGTGTAGTTTCTGATAGGATTCATCAGTTTCTGCAATCCCAGCATTCAGCAGTACAGCTTCTGCTTCTCAATTTGGACTACTGAGAAAAGCAGAAGAGGAAAGTGCTTGGCTCATGACTGCAAGTATGCATCTAGGAGTAGTGCTCAGATGAATCCTAGCAGTGAGCATTATACGCAGTGCCAGCAAACTGCATTTCTTCCCATTAATGACGTAGTTGTTTCTGTTTTTTTTGGTGTTATGCAGATTTTGAGTTCACTGATGAGCGTGATATTTTGTGGAGCATCAACCCCTTGGGCAACTTTAGTTCCATTGGCACAACATAAGATGGAGAACTTATATTCTTGGCTTCTGGCTTGAGCTGTTGCAACAAGAGTGTGATCGTGTCCGTTCAGTTTATACAGGTATAACCATCACACCATTATCATGCATTTGTCTACATAACTGGTGGCTAAACCCGCTTTTGGACAACAGCTGTCCAGCATGGCCGGCTTTGGATCCCAGTAATGTCCACATCCACCGGAGCACCGTGTTTTTTTGCCAGGAAACTGTATTCATCCCCCTAAATGACATTGTTTTTTTTTTGTTTTGTTTCTTTTGCAGATTTTGAGTTCACGGCTGAGCCTGATGTTTTGTGGATCTTAATAACCTCGGGTTGTCATGTCAACCCATCGGTGACCCGTGCTCATCTGACACGCTTTTTGCGCGTGCACGTTAAATGCTGCGGTCAGAGATTGACAGTGGCATTTAGCATGTTAACAGCCGCGGGTGGATCACGATTTCACCAGCAGCTGTTAGGGGCATATGACAGCTAATCAAGTCAGCTGTTATGTGCCGGAAAAGGTGCAGGCTCATCCCGGAGCCAGCACCAAAGCGGGAGGTGTCGAATGTCGGATATATCCGTCATTGGACGTTAAGGGGTTAAGCACAGAGAGCCGGTACTTGGTTTGAACAGTCATTTTGTTCTGTCAGTTCCTTTAAAGAGGTCCACGAATTTAACATTGATAGCCTATCTTTATTATAGTTCATCAATGTCTGACCGGTGGTGGTGTGACATCCGGCCCACTCCCTGATCAACTGTGTTTGGTGTTAGCTGTTGTGAATTCCGCTCTTGGGCTCCCTCCGGTGGTTGTAAGTGGCACTTTTGTGAGTTCTGCTCTTGGGCTCCCTCCGGTGGTTTTAAGTGGAATGGCTGCTCCTTGGATTTAGCAGTCTGCAGCTGCTTCCACTGATTGTCTTTCTGCTCGGCTATTTATGCCTGGCTCTTCCCTTCAGCCAGTGCCACTTGTCAATGGTTCCTGGTTGGATTCACATCTTTGCTTGGATTTCCCTGATATCCTGACCAGTTCAGCAAAGTTAAGTCCTTGCTTTGCTCTTTTCTGTCCACATGTTGTGGACTTATTTGTTCTGTGCATTCTATGTTTTGTCCAGCTTCTCAGTATGGATTAATTCAGTTAAGCTGGAAGCTCTGGGAAGCAGATTTACCCTCCACACCTTTAGGCAGGTGTGGAGATTTTTGTAAACTCTGTGTGGATTTTTGTAGTTTTTTATACTGACCGCACAGTATTCTATCCTGTCCTATCTATCTAGCTAGACTGGCCTCCTGTGCTATATCCTGGTTTCATTCTGTGTATGTCTTTTCCCTCTCCACTCAGTCATTACTTGTGGGGGGCTATCTATCCTTTGGGGATTTTCTCTGAGGCAAGATAGTTTTCCTGTTTCTATCTTTAGGGGTAGTTAATTCTCAGGCTGTGACGAGGTGCCTAGGGAGTGACAGGAGCATCCCACGGCTACTTCTAGTGTTGTGTTGAGCTTAGGGACTGCAGTCAGTACAGGTACCACCTCCTTCAGAGCTCGTCCCATGTTGCTCCTAAACCACCAGTTCATAACAGTACAAGTGGCCAAAAATGAATTAAATGCATCTCAAAAGAAGGAAAAAAAAATTCTGAGCCATTTTTTTTTCTGTGCTCTGTTTTGTCTTTTTTTTCCTCTTGATCTCTGGGTGGTTCAGGATTTATGCTCTGGCATGGATGTTCAGGGTTTGTTTTCTCGTGTGGATCAACTTGCTGCAAGAGTACAGAGTATCCAAGTTGTCCAGACTCCGGCTTTGGAGCCTAAAATTCCTACTCCTGATTTGTTTTTTGGGGACAGATCCAAGTTTTTGAACTTTAAAAATAACTGCAAATTGTTTTTTGCTTTGAAACCCCGTTCTTCTCGTGATCCCATTTAGCAAGTTAAAATCATCATATCCTTGCTGCGTGGTGATCCTCAGGACTGGGCATTCTCCCTTGAATCAGGGGATCCGGCATTGCTGAATGTAGACGCATTCTTTCAAGCGCTCGGAATATTGTGTCTGACAGAGGTTCTCAGTTTGTCTCTAGGTTTTGGCGGGCCTTTTGTGCTAGGATGGGCATTGATTTGTCTTTTTCTTCGGCGTTTCATCCTCAGACTAATGGCCAAATTGAGCGAACTAATCAGACCTTGGAAACCTATTTGAGATGCTTTGTGTCTGCTGATCAGGATGATTGGGTGGCTTTCTTGCCGTTGGCCGAGTTTGCCCTTAATAATAGGGCTAGTTCGGCTACTTTGGTTTCACCTTTCTTTTGTAATTTTGGTTTTCATCCTCGTTTTTCTTCGGGGCAGGTTGAGCCTTCTGATTGTCCTGGTGTGGATTCTGTGGTGGACAGGCTGCAGCAGATCGGCGGTGTGCCATGTGTCGCATCACCATTGATCAGACATCGATGACCTATACCAAGGCTAGGCCATCAATGTTAAAACCTGTTCTATATGCAATACTTTGATGAGGGGGCCATGCATACCAGGATAGGGATGAGGGGGCCATGCATATCAGCATAGGGATGAGGGGGCCATGCATACCAGCATAGGGATGAGGGCAGGCCCGGATTTAGGGGTGGGCCCAAGGGGCCCGGGCCCTGGGCCACCCACCAAGCGGGGGCCTCCCACCAATATAGGGATAAATATCTCAAAACATGTAAAATACACGTCTCTTTGCTGTGAACCATTTCTAATGATAAGGAATATTTAACAAAAGAGAAACTATTGAAAGTGTAGTGACCTGGCTACGGTCCTATATCTCAGTGGCTGGCGCAGAGAGGCAGAGTCATGGCACCTGACCTGCGTCAGCATCCACTGACCTGGCTAGCCTAGCCAGACTTCCTTAGTACCCTCCCTGTACCTAATGCTTAGCTTATGGCATGCGGCAGCCTTCTCCAATCCCAACAGAAGCTTCTAGGCGCTACCTATTCAGCTATATTATCGCTCCCTCAGATTAGATCAGATGAGAGTTTGTTCAGCTACCTTTGAGGAAGGAGGTGGAGCCATGAGGTGGGCGCAAGAAGAGGATTCTCCACCGCGGAGCGCGGCAGGACTTCACTCTGGATATTCAGTCACTGAAGATCCAGAGGTAAAGTGGTTCAGTCTTCACAGTGTCGCGGTGGGTGAGTATGATCTCTGTGTGTGTCTG
This sequence comes from Ranitomeya imitator, assembly GCF_032444005.1. Taxonomy (NCBI): domain Eukaryota; kingdom Metazoa; phylum Chordata; class Amphibia; order Anura; family Dendrobatidae; genus Ranitomeya; species Ranitomeya imitator. The sequence goes on along the minus strand of NC_091283.1, from coordinate 641,863,300 downwards.
TTTGTCTGTCTGTGTATCTTTCTTGCAGCTCCTGTCCTACATAGTACCATACTGTATATCCAAGTCCACACTATATCCTGCATTACAGTGTGTCTGTGTATACTGTATGTATGTAGTGTGGACCTGTTTACAGTGTATTGCTGTGTATACACTTTATACAGCCCCTCAGCCTCTATTCTATATACAGCCAGCACAGCAACAGCCTCTGATATATACAGCCCGGCAGCAGCCCTATATATACAGTTAGGTCCATATATATTTGGACAGAGACAACATTTTTCTAATTTTGGTTAAAGACATTACCACAATGAATTTTAAACAAAACAGTTCAGATGCAGTTGAAGTTCAGACTTTCAGCTTTCATTTGAGGGTATCCACATTAAAATTGGATGAAGGATTTAGAAGTTTCAGCTCCTTAACATTTCCCCCCCCCCCCCTGTTTTTGAAGGAAGCAAAAGTAATTGGACAATTGACTCCAAGGCTATTTCATGGACAGGTGTGGGCAATCCCTTCGTTAGGTCATTCTCAATTAAGCAGGTAAAAGGCCTGGAGTTGATTTGAGGTGTGGTGCTTGCATTTGGAAGGTTTTGCTGTGAAGTAAACATGCGGTCAAAGGAGCGCTCCATGCAGGTGAAACAAGCCATCCTGAAGCTGCAAAAACAGAAAAAACCCATCCGAGAAATTGCTACAATATTAGGAGTGGCAAAATCTACAGTTTGGTACATCCTGAGAAAGAAAGAAAGCACTGGTGAACGCATCAATGCAAAAAGACCTGGGCGCCCACGGAAGACAACAGTGGTGGATGATCGCAGAATAATCTCCATGGTAAAGAGAAACCCCTTCACAACAGCCAACCAAGTGAACAACACTCTCCAGGAGGTCGGCGTATCAATATCCAAATGTACCATAAAGAGAAGACTGCATGAAAGTAAATACAGAGGGTTCACTGCACGGTGCAAGCCACTCATAGGCATCAAGAATAAAAAGCCTAGACTGGACTTTGCTAAAAAACATCTAAAAAAGCCAGCACAGTTCTGGAAGAACATTCTTTGGACAGATGAAACCAAGATCAACCTCTACCAGAATGATGGAAAGAGAAAAGTATGGCGAAGTCGTCGTACATCTCATGATCCAAAGCATACCACATCATCTGTAAAACACGGCGGAGGCAGTGTGATGGCTTGGGCATGCATGGCTGCCAGTGGCACTGGGTCACTAGTGTTTATTGATGATGTGACACAGGACAGAAGCAGCCAATAATTCTGAGGTATTCAGAGACATACTGTGTTCTCAGATCCAGCCAAATGCAGCCAAACTGATTGGTCGTCGTTTCATACTACAGATGGACAATGACCCAAAACATAAAGCCAAAGCAACCCAGGAGTTTATTAAAGCAAAGAAGTGGAATATTCTTGAATGGCCAAGTCAGTCACCTGATCTCAACCCAATTGAGCATGCATTTCACTTGTTAAAGACTAAACTTCAGACAGAAAGGCCCACAAACAAACAGCAACTGAAAACCACCGCAGTGAAGGCCTGGCAGAGCATCGAAAAGGAGGAAAAACGTCTGGTGATTTCGATGAGTTCAAGACTTCAGACAGTTATTGCCAACAAAGGGTTTTCAACCAAGTACTAGAAATGAACATTTTATTTAAAATTATTGAACCTGTCCAATTACTTTTGGTCCCTATTAAAACAGGGTGGCACATGTTAAGGAGCTGAAACTCCTAAACCCTTCATCCAATTTTAATGTGGATACCCTCAAATGAAAGCTGAAAGTCTGAACTTCAACTGCATCTGAATTGTTTTGTTTAAAATTCATTGTGGTAATATCTATAACCAAAATTAGAAAAATGTTGTCTCTGTCCAAATATATATGGACCTAACTGTATATACAGCTCAGCAGAAGCCTCTCATACATATACAGCTCAGCAGAAGCCTCTCATACATATACAGCCCAGCAGAAGCCTCTCATACATATACAGCCCAGCAGAAGCCCCTCATATATATACAGCCCAGCAGAAGCCTCTGGCATATAGAGCCCAGCAGAAGCCCCTCATATATATACAGCCCAGCAGAAGCCTCTCATACATATACAGCCCAGCAGAAGCCTCTCATACATATACAGCCCAGCAGAAGCCTCTCATACATATACAGCCCAGCAGAAGCCCCTCATATATATACAGCCCAGCAGAAGCCTCTCATACATATACTGCCCAGCAGAAGCCTCTCACACATATACACCCCAGCAGAAGCTACTCATACATATACAGCCCAGCAGAAGCCCCTCATATATATGTATATATATACTGTGTGTGTGTATATATATATATATATATATATATCTATAATTGCCTAAGGGTTTTTCCGTCTGTCCGTCTTTCTGTCTGTCTGTCTGTCCTGGAAATCCTGCGTCTCTGATTGGTCGAGGCCGCCAGGCCTCGACCAATCAGCAACGGGCACAGCGACGATGATGTCATAAAGGACGTAGAGCCTGGCGGCCTCGACCAATCAGCGACGGGCACAGTATCGACGTAGATGTCATAATGGTTGCCATGGCGACGATGATGTCATAAAGGTTGCCTCAACCAATCAGCGACGCGCACAGTCTGCCGCGAATTCTGGAATCATCATTGTCCATATACTACGGGGACATGCATATTCTAGAATACCCGATGCGTTAGAACCGGGCCACAATCTAGTATATATATAATTGTCTAAGGGTTTTTCCGTCTGTCTGTCTGTCTGCCTTTCTGTCTGTCTGTCTGTCCAGGAAATCTCGCGTCTCTGATTGGTCGAGGCCGCCAGGCCTCGACCAATCAGCGACGGGCACAGCGACGATGATGTCATAAAGGACGTAGACATCCCACGTTTCTGATTGGTCGAGGCCGCCAGGCACAGTATCGACGTAGATGTCATAATGGTTGCCATGGCGACGATGATGTCATAAACTTTGCCTCGACCAATCAGCGACGGGCATCGGCTGCCGCAAATTCTGGAATCATCATTGTCCATATACTACGGGGACATGCATATTCTAGAATGCCCAATGCGTTAGAATCGGGCCACAATCTAGTATATATATATATATATTATAGCCCAGCAGAAGTCACCCATACATATACAACCCAGCAGAAGCCCCTCATATATATATATACAATATATATATATATATATATATATATATATATATATATATATATACAGCCCAGCAGAAGCCTCATACATATACAGCCCAGCAGAAGCCTCTCATACATATACAGCCCAGCAGAAGCCTCTCATACATATAGAGCCCAGCAGAAACCTCTGACATATATAGCCCAGCAGAGGCCCCTCATATATATACAGCCCAGCAGAAGCCTCTCATGCATACACAGCCCAGCAGAAACCTCTCATACATATACAGCCCAGCAGAAGCCTCTGACATATAGAGCCCAGCAGAAACCTCTGACATATACAGCCCAGCAGAAGCCTCTCATACATATACAGCCAGTACAGCAACAGCCTCTGATATATACAGGTAAGCAGCCTCTGATATATACAGCCCAGCAGAAGCCCCTCATATATACACAGCCCAGCAGAAGCCCCTCATATATATACACAGCCCAGCAGAAGCCCCTCATATATATACAACCCAGCAGAAGCCCCTCGTATATATATATACAGCCCAGCAGAAGCCTCTCATACATATTCAGCCCAGCAGAAGCCTCTCATACATATAGAGCCCAGCAGAAGCCTCTCATACATATAGAGCCCAGCAGCAGTCTTTGATATAGATAGCCCAGATTTCTACAATATACATACATACATACATATGTACATATTTTAATCTTCAACGCCCTTTCAGGACTTTAAGGGTTGACAGGGTCAAATATACTGCGTGAATTGGACTTTAGTGACATCATTAGTGATTTTGCAGCACAAAAATCAAGAAAAGTGCCCGAATTGTAAAAAATGAATGATTTTTCTTGAATTACTCTGTGTAAATGATTTTTGAAAATAAACTTGCATTCATTTCATTTCGTGTTTTTGCATTACATATTGCAGCACCTTGAAAAATGGGCCTCCCTCCAAAATGGGCCCCGGGCCACCCACCTCCTAAACCCGACCCTGGATGAGGGGGTCATGCATACCAGCATAGGGATGAGGGGGCCATGCATACCACGATGGGGATGAGGGGGCCATGCATACCAGGATGGGGATGAGGGGACCATGCATACCAGTCAATAAGTTTTCCCAGTTTTTTTTGTGGTAAAATTGGGTGCCTCAGCTTATACTCGGGTTGGCTTATACTTGAGTATATATGTTACTTTGGGGTTTCCATTTAAATCTCCTAGTGACGTAATTCAGATGAAACCCCTGAGGGAGACATTCACTATAATGCAGCAGCAGAGTTACTCTCGACTCCATCTGGCCTTATTTCAGCATTGCCTTTTTTTTCAGAGGTGCAGAAAACTGACAGTTGGCAATTTTATGCACTCCTAATAAAATGATGGACACCACTGGATCACAGGTCAGATGGCGTCCACAGTGCCTCTATCTGCCTCATTATAGGGAATCTTGCACTGGGGTTCCATCTGAATCACGTATTTCAGAGATTTATACGGAAACCCTGGTGTAAGTGCTCAGTGTAGAGCGCAGGATAAAGCCGAGCCTTACTGCGATCATTGTGAGGCAGAATGACCAAATCAACAGCAAGTGAAGAATTGGTTTTATTTAAAATTGATAAGTCGGCATTATTCTTTGGGTCGGTATGATTACAGTGATACCCCATTTATATAGTTTATGTTTTGGCACTTTTACACAATTAAAGGGAACCTGTCACCCCCCAAAATGGAAGATGAGCTAAATCCACCAGCATCAGGGGCTTATCTACAGCATTATATAATGCTGTAGATAAGCCCCCGATGTATCCTGAAAGATGAGAAAAAGAGGTTAGATTATACTCACCTGGGGGGCGGTCTGATCCGGGGCCTCCCATCTTCACAGGATGAAGTCCTCTTCTTGCTGCGGATCGAGCGCAGGTGTACTTTGTCTGTCCTGTTGAGGGCAGCGTAAAGTACTGCAGTGCGCAGGCGCCGGGCCTCTCTGACCTTTCCCGGCGACTGCGCACTGCAGTACTTTGCACTGCTTCAACAGGGCAGACAAAGTACGCCTGCTCCGGAGCCGCAGCGTGAATACAAGAAGAGGACGTCATTGTAAGAAGATGGGAGGTCCCGGACTGTGACGCCCATCGGACCGGACCGCAGCGGGACCGCCTCTGGGTTAGTATAATCTAACTTCTTTTTCTTATCTTTCAGGTTACATCGAGGGCTTATCTACAGCATTACAGAATGCTGTAGATAAGCCACTGATGCCGGTGGGCTTAGCTCATCTTCCATTTTGGGGGTGACAGGTTCCCTTTAACACTATTTTATAGAAAAAATAATTTTTTTGCATCGCTTTATTCTGAGAGGTATCACTTTTTCATTTTTCCGCTGTATGGCATGTTTTTTTCTGCGGATCAAGATGACGTTTTCAGCGATTAATATTTTTATTTACATTTGTCTTTTTGATCGCGTTTTATTCCACTTTTTGTTCGGCAGTATGATGATAAAGCATTGTTTTTTGCCTTGTTTTTTATTTATTTTTAGTTAGTGGTCACTAAAGGGGTTAACTAGTTGGAAAGTTTTATAGGTTGGATCATTACGAATGCGGCGATTCCATATGTATACTTTTATTGTTTATGGGTACACATTTTTTTTACTTTTGTTTTATTATTATTTTTTTATAACTGATTCCCACTATGGGACTTTCACTTTCTGCAGGCTGATCTCAGTTATAAGGTACAACAATGTAGGAGCATTGCTAGGAGCATTGCTATGCCTTATAACCTGTCAACCCTGTAGACCCAAGTTAAATAGATCATGCACTGCACATGATCTAAGTAACTTTCTAGTGCCTGGTGATCCGGATGTCATCATGCTGACATTGGGTCACCATGGCAACGATCTGGACAGCACAATGACGTCACGGGGTCTCCGATCCAAGGGCAGAGGGGCTTTCTTCCCTCTAGTTGTTCGTTAGATGCTGCAATCGCAACATTTAGGGGGTTAAACTGCCGGGATCAGTGCTGGCACTGCTCCTGCCACTTGGAGCTGGGTGTCAGCTGATTCTGACAGCTGACACCCGGCGGCGATTGCCCACATACAGCCCCTTGTGCCCATCGTCATGACATATATATACCTCATTGGTCGGGAAGAGGTTAAGAATTCTAATCTTATCCAGTGCCAGCACAGATCACAGCACTTACTAATTAAGAAAGGACAAACAATATTAGATATCAGAAAGTAACAGGTCGGCAATACACACTGAGGAGTGAGTGCCCTGTGCACAGGAGCTGACAATCTGAGGGAATGGCAATGCTATAAAGCCATCTATACTGCGTCACTAGATGCCTGTACAGCTGTATAATAAGGGACTGGAATGATAGTACAGCGCCCCAGAGATCTGGTCGTTGCAGTATGGCCCCAAGGCGAGTAGCGGTACGTCCGATGGCACTATAGAGTTCTCCTGACCAGGTATCACCAGAACACATTACACTTCACACTCCGGCCACTAGGGGGAGAAAAAGGCTTTATTTATTGGGCCACTCCTCACACTGGTAAAACTAGGGGCTGGGGAGGAAGTTAGTCAGAAGCTGACTGGGTTGGAACCAGGCAACATTCTGTGGCAGGGGGTGTCGCAGGGAGAAGGCACAGGGGGGTCCCTGTCAGGCGTGGGAACCTGGCAGGTGCCTAGTGAACACAAGAGAACGTTACGGAACCGCGCCTGCACACCTTGCGGCGATATCCTAAGAGAGAGACCTGAAGGGAAGAATATTGTGGAACAGTGTAAACAAGATCAGCACAAAGGAGAGCCAGTAAGAGTCGTGCCGAGAGAGGAAGGCAACATCTTACTGAGGCGCGTAGTCGGTGGCCGGATCACCGTAGGAGTAACTGACTTCAGGCCTTACTTCAAATTCCGCTGGACAGTTAATCATAGGTTGGCTGTCTACCTTCTACACCTACGAAGACATAGGGGGCAACATTGGGAGAGGGGCGTCTCTAGGGTCCCGGAAGACCTCCAAGCCTTCCCGTCAAACGGGTGGCGTCCTAGCCATAACATATCTGGGGGACGTTAGAAACTAGCAACATCTGGAACCAAAGAACGAGAGAGAGAGAGAAAGCTGTAGAGAACGAACGAGAACAGCAGTTGTGAGGACTATTCCGAATGCTCAGCAGGGTAGGACTACAACACACAGGCGCTATTGGTAGGCAACGATTTCCATCTGCGAGGGAAACTCTGGATGTGCCCATTGGACCGGCCGGTGTTGTGAATTCTGTTGTCAAGCTCCCTCCTGTGGTCATGAATGGTACTTCGGCTGGTTCTGTCCATGGGCTTCCTCTGGTGGTTGTGAGGGAAACTCTGGATGTGCCCATCGGACCGGCCGGTCTCTGATAGCCCGGTTGAACGTGCTCTGGACTGAGGATCCTGAAGCCTTCAGTAAAGAGGTAAAGAGACTGCAACCTTGTGTCCTCGTTATTGACTGCGCCTTACACCATCACCATCCACCTTACTGGGAAGCCCTGTGGACATACTTCACCTGTGGGAAGTTATACCATCCAGCTGCCATTCCATCACCCCAGTGGACCCCACAGCAGCGTCGGTCACCCTGACCGAACACCACAGGTGGCGTCACGAACCATTGACAGACTGTACAAATCCCTTTACTGGACGCCCCTTAGCAGGGTCACGGACCGGGTCTAGCCACCGTGACAGCCTCAGAACCGAACCAGAGAGGCCCGGTACCGAGAACTCGTGGCCCTGTGTCTGGGGGCGCTCCAACTTGGCGTCACGAACAGGATCGTACTTAAACCTGAAGAATTGGGTCATGTGTGCCTGGGAACTGTGATTGAAACGTGTTGGACTGTGATTTATTGCAAAGAATGTGTATTGCTATCTGCCGCAAGATTCCCGCCAAAACCGCCGCCATTGCCGCGCCACGAAGAGCGCAGGAGAAGAAGAAGGTTGTGGAAGTGGGCGTGAGCAAGCTGAAGAGCGCGAAAAGTAATGGCCGCCCAGTCTAAATATTTCTGTACTTTGAGGACGTGTCCGTCAGCAGCCGAGATCTGCCTCCTGATCCTCAGTGGAGGGCGGAGACAAAGAAAACGAAACCGCCCACGAAGGAGAGAGCGGGAAAAGGACAAGGAGGGAGAAGAAGTGAACCACGTGAGAGACGCCATGGCCAGCCGACCGGGATCGGGATCGGAGCATGAGGTCGGAGCAGAGGACTCCCCCAGCTACCCAGGGAGATACCGCGGCCAAGCGTCACCTGTGAGCCCCGACTTCCTGCAGGCCAGAGTGGACGAGCTCAGTGATCGACTCCGGCGGATGCAGCTGAGCACTGAGGCCGGGCGGAAGGAGACCGTCACAGGAGGCCTCACCAGACGTCTGTCGGCAGCCTCGTATGGTCCGGAGCAAGAAAGAAGTTCCAGCGCTCCGAAGCCAGAAAGCAAGGTCCTGCCGGAAAGCAAGCTACTGCAAACAGAGAAGACAACGCCACAGCGCAAGGCCCCGCAGTCAGCGTTCCGGAGCCCGCTGTCGGCAGAGTCGGCCGACCCCGAGGACACCGTGGTAGGCAGGTAAGAACGCCGACCCTGCCCCAATGACAGAAGACCTACTGATAGGCTCCGCAGCAGCGCCACCTGCTGCCATGACTAAGATTAACTTTGAACTGACGAATCCTGATACTACTACCACAGTGGGCATTATTGCCGCTACTGAATCTACTACCAAAATTGACATTCGAACCCAGATTATACCTGAACAACCGATTAGTGACATTGGTACTGCATCGGATGAGAAAAGAAATATGCAAAGCCATAAGGCCCCCATCTGGAGCGAGGGAGCCCCTTATGTGGTGCCTGGTAGCCGCAAGTATCAAGCTGGGCTACTTCGACCTGGTGCTACCCCCTGAGTTACAGTAACAAACCTCGAAACCCCGACAACTGTAAATAGTTAACTGTTTCCTGCTGTTGCTGCTACTTTAAACCCGTCCAGGGTTAACTCCTAGGCATCCCTTTGTTTACCCGGGATCCCTATTGTCTTCTATTCCTTTTTCTACTTTTGTACAAGTTCATCATTGTTTAAAGACTACCGGATCATGGACGGTGAATGATTCAGAACTGTTTTGTATATAGTTTGCACCTTCTTAAAGGTGCTCCCTACTGGTTTTACAAGGGAAAGAAGACTTTGCGAAGATAATGCTGCTGGACGTGACGCAGACGGTCTTGCTTTCCGGGAACTTGCAGACAGAGAAAGAGTCTGCACTAGAGACTTGGGTCCCTCTTAAAGGGAATGTTTACATGATTGCAATAAAAGTTAAAATGTTAATGATGTTCAAATTTAGATAATGTTGATAGAGATTGAGGACAGGAAAGCTTAAAGTGAACCCGTAGGGGTTAGAGAGGGAGTCATAGTAACATAGTAACATAGTTAGTAAGGCCGAAAAAAGACATTTGTCCATCCAGTTCAGCCTATATTCCATTATAATAAATACCCAGACCTACGTCCTTCTACAGAACCTAATAATTGTATGATACAATATTGTTCTGCTCCAGGAAGACATCCAGGCCTCTCTTGAACCCCTCGACTGAGTTCGCCATCACCACCTCCTCAGGCAAGCAATTCCAGATTCTCACTGCCCTAACAGTAAAGAATCCTCTTCTATGTTGGTGGAAAAACCTTCTCTCCTCCAGACGCAAAGAATGCCCTCTTGTGCCCGTCACCTTCCTTGGTATAAACAGATCCTCAGCGAGATATTTGTATTGTCCCCTTATATACTTATACATGGTTATTAGATCGCCCCTCAGTCGTCTTTTTTCTAGACTAAATAATCCTAATTTCGCTAATCTATCTGGGTATTGTAGTTCTCCCATCCCCTTTATTAATTTTGTTGCCCTCCTTTGTACTCTCTCTAGTTCCATTATATCCTTCCTCCTGAGAACTGTAGGAAGATGGTCGGCACAATGACAGTAGGCCCAGCCAAGGAGCTAGGAGGTCCTGCATTGGTGAAATGAGAACGGAAAAGAAAGTTGAGTTGTTGTAGTACTTGATAGTAGGCCTTTAGTGGGTTCAGCTTATACGCCCTTAAAGGAAGAGTTAGTTTATGGTTCAAAAAAAAAATATATAAAAATTTGCACTTAGTAGCATACCCGGCTGGGTACTGAGAGTTATTCATAGTCATAATGTTATTTAAAACTATTTAACTGTTATTTTTGTTTGTAACGTTCAAGTGTCCTTACCTCCCATAAAGGGAAGCACCTTTTCTATTTACTTGTTCTTAGCATTCAAAATTTTGTATGTCTTTAACTGCAATATATTGTTGTTCTTCTTCCCAGTCCAGGAGTACTGGATTTAACCGGGGGGGAGTGCAGAGCTCCAGAGATCTGGTCGTTGCAGTATGGCCCCAAGGCGAGTAGCGGTACGTCCGATGGCACTAAAGAGTTCTCCTGACCAGGTATCACCAGAACACATTACACTTCACACTCCGGCCACTAGGGGGAGAAAAGGGCTTTATTTATTGGGCCACTCCTCACACTGGTAAAACTAGGGGCTGGGGAGGAAGTTAGTGAGAAGCTGACTGGGTTGGAACCAGGCAACATCCCGTGGCAGGGGGTGTCGCAGGGAGAAGGCACAGGGGGGTCCCTGTCAGGCGTGGGAATCTGGCAGGTGCCTAGCGAACAGAAGAGAACGTTACGGAACCGCGCCTTCACACCTTGCGGCGGTATCCTAAGAGAGAGACACGAAGGGAAGAATATTGTGGAACAGTGTAAACGAGATCAGCACAAAGGAGAGCCAGTAAGAGTCGCGCCGAGAGAGGAAGGCAACATCTTACTGAGGCGCGTAGTCGGTGGCCGGATCACCGTAGGAGTAACTGACTTCAGGCCTTGCTTCAAATTCCGCTGGACAGTTAATCATAGGTTGGCTGTCTACCTTCTACACCTACGAAGACATAGGGGGCAACATTGGGAGAGGGGCGTCTCTAGGGTCCCGGAAGACCTCCAAGCCTTCCCGTCAAACGGGTGGCGACCTAGCCATAACATATCTGGGGGACGTTAGAAACTAGCAACATCTGGAACCAAAGAACGAGAGAGAGAGAGAGAGAGAGAAAGCTGTAGAGAACGAACGAACGAGAACAGCAGTTGTGAGGACTATTCCGAATGCTCAGCAGGGTAGGACTACAACACACAGGCGCTATTGGTAGGCAACGATTTCCATCTGCGAGGGAAACTCTGGATGTGCCCATTGGACCGGCCGGTGTTGTGAATTCTGTTGTCAAGCTCCCTCCTGTGGTCATGAATGGTACTTCGGCTGGTTCTGTCCATGGGCTTCCTCTGGTGGTTGTGAGTGGAGCTGCTGCTTCTGAGTTTCCTTCCACAGGTGACGAAGTTAATTCGTTAGCTGGCTGCTCTATTTAACTCCACTTAGATCATTGCTCCGTGCCACCTGTCAATGTTCCAGTATTGGTCTTGTTCTCTCCTGGATCGTTCTTGTGACCTGTCTTCCCAGCAGAAGCTAAGTTCCTGCTTGCTTTTCTCTGGTTTGCTATTTTTCTGTCCAGCTTGCTATTTTGATTTTGTCTTGCTTGCTGGAAGCTCTGGGACGCAGAGGGAGCGCCTCCGCACCGTGAGTCGGTGCGGAGGGTCTTTTTGCGCCCTCTGCGTGGTCTTTTTGTAGTTTTTTGTGCTGACCGCAAAGTTACCTTTCCTATCCTCTGTCTGTTCAGTAAGTCGGGCCTCACTTTGCTAAATCTATTTCATCTCTGTGTTTGTATTTTCATCTTTACTCACAGTCATTATATGTGGGGGGCTGCCTTTTCCTTTGGGGAATTTCTCTGAGGCAAGGTAGGCTTTATTTTTCTATCTCTAGGGCTAGCTAGTTTCTTAGGCTGTGTCGAGTTGCATAGGGAGCGTTAGGAGCAATCCACGGCTATTTCTAGTGTGTGTGATAGGATTAGGGATTGCGGTCAGCAGAGTTCCCACGTCTCAGAGCTCGTCCTATATTATTAGTAACTATCAGGTCATTCCGTGTGCTCTTAACCATCAGGTCCATTATTGTCCTTACCACCAGGTCATAACAGTACAGGTGGCCCAAAGTATTAATGCATCTCAATAGAGGGATAAGAGAAGTACTGAGACCATTTTTTTTTTCTTTGCAGTGTGTTTTGTCTCTCTTTTCCCCTTTACCTCTGGGTGGTTCAGGATACAGGTGTAGATATGGACATTCAAGGTCTGTCCTCTTGTAAGGATAATCTCACTGCAAGGGTACAAAACATTCAAGATTTTGTGGTTCAGAATCCTATGTTAGAGCCTAGGATTCCAATTCCTGATTTGTTTTTTGGGGATAGATCTAAGTTTCTGAATTTCAAAAATAATTGTAAATTGTTTCTTGCTTTGAAACCTCGCTCCTCAGGTGACCCTGTTCAACAAGTGAAAATCATTATTTCTTTGTTACGTGGCGATCCTCAAGACTGGGCATTTTCCCTTGCGCCAGGAGATCCGGCATTGCGTGATGTTGATGCCTTTTTTCTGGCGCTCGGATTGCTTTATGATGAACCTAATTCAGTGGATCAGGCAGAGAAAATCTTGCTGGCTCTGTGTCAGGGTCAGGATGAGGTAGAGATGTATTGTCAGAAGTTTAGGAAGTGGTCTGTACTCACTCAGTGGAATGAATGTGCCCTGGCAGCAATTTTCAGAAAGGGTCTCTCTGAAGCCCTTAAGGATGTCATGGTTGGATTTCCCATGCCTGCTGGTCTGAATGAGTCTATGTCTTTGGCCATTCAGATCGATCGACGCTTGCGTGATAGTAAAGCTGTGCACCATTTGGCGGTATTATCTGAGCATAGACCTGAACCTATGCAATGTGATAGGACTTTGACCAGAGCTGAACGGCAAGAACACAGACGTTGGAATGGGCTGTGTTTTTACTGTGGTGATTCCACTCATGCTATCTCCAATTGTCCTAAGCGCACTAAGCGTTTCGCTAGGTCTGCCACCATTGGTACGGTACAGTCGAAATTTCTTTTGTCCGTTACTCTGATTTGCTCTTTGTCATCCTATTCTGTTATGGCATTTGTGGATTCAGGCGCTGCCCTGAATTTGATGGACTTGGAGTTTGCTAGGCGCTGTGGTTTTTTCTTGGAGCCCTTGCAGTATCCTATTCCATTGAGAGGAATTGATGCTACGCCTTTGGCCAAGAATAAGCCTCAGTACTGGACCCAATTGACCATGTGCATGGCTCCTGCACATCAGGAGGATATTCGCTTTTTGGTGTTGCATAATCTGCATGATGTGGTCGTTTTGGGGTTGCCATGGCTACAGGTCCATAATCCAGTATTGGATTGGAAATCTATGTCTGTGTCCAGCTGGGGTTGTCAGGGGGTACATGGTGATGTTCCATTTTTGTCTATTTCGTCATCCACCCCTTCTGAAGTCCCGGAGTTTTTGTCGGATTACCGGGATGTATTTGATGAGCCCAAATCCAGTGCCCTACCTCCTCATAGGGATTGCGATTGTGCTATCAATTTGATTCCTGGTAGTAAGTTTCCTAAGGGCCGACTGTTCAATTTATCTGTGCCAGAGCACGCCGCTATGCGGAGTTATGTAAAGGAATCCTTGGAGAAGGGTCATATTCGCCCGTCGTCGTCACCATTGGGAGCAGGGTTCTTTTTTGTGGCCAAGAAGGATGGTTCTTTGAGACCTTGTATTGATTACCGCCTTCTTAATAAGATCACAGTCAAATTTCAGTACCCTTTGCCCCTGCTGTCGAATTTATTTGCTCGGATTAAGGGGGCTAGTTGGTTCACCAAGATAGATCTTCGTGGTGCGTATAATCTTGTGCGTATTAAACAGGGCGATGAATGGAAAACAGCATTTAATACGCCCGAGGGCCATTTTGAGTACCTGGTTATGCCATTCGGGCTTTCCAATGCTCCATCAGTATTTCAGTCCTTTATGCATGACATCTTCCGAGAGTATCTGGATAAATTCCTGATTGTATATTTGGATGATATTTTGGTCTTCTCGGAGGATTGGGAGTCTCACGTGAAGCAGGTCAGAATGGTGTTCCAGGTCCTTCGTGCTAATTCTTTGTTTGTGAAGGGGTCAAAGTGTCTCTTTGGAGTTCAGAAGGTTTCATTTTTGGGTTTCATTTTTTCCCCTTCTACTATCGAGATGGACCCTGTTAAAGTCCAGGCCATTTATGATTGGACTCAGCCGACATCTGTGAAGAGCTTGCAAAAGTTCCTGGGCTTTGCTAATTTTTATCGTCGCTTCATCAGTAATTTTTCTAGTGTTGCTAAACCGTTGACTGATTTAACCAAGAAGGGTGCTGATGTGGTCAATTGGTCTTCTGCGGCTGTGGAGGCTTTTCAGGAGTTGAAGCATCGTTTTTCTTCTGCCCCTGTGTTGTGCCAGCCAGATATTTCGCTTCCGTTTCAGGTCGAGGTTGATGCTTCTGAGATTGGAGCAGGGGCTGTTTTGTCGCAGAGAAGTTCTGATGGCTCGGTGATGAAACCATTTGCCTTCTTTTCTAGAAAGTTTTCGCCTGCTGAGCGTAATTATGATGTTGGCAATCGAGAGTTGTTGGCCATGAAGTGGGCATTCGAGGATTGGCGTCATTGGCTTGAAGGAGCCAAGCATCGCGTGGTGGTCTTGACGGATCACAAGAATTTGACTTATCTCGAGTCTGCCAAACGGTTGAATCCTAGACAGGCTCGTTGGTCGCTATTTTTCTCCCGTTTTGATTTTGTGGTTTCGTACCTTCCAGGCTCTAAGAATGTGAAGGCTGATGCCCTGTCAAGGAGTTTTGTGCCTGACTCTCCGGGTGTTCCTGAGCCGGCGGGTATTCTCAAAGAGGGGGTAATTTTGTCTGCCATCTCCCCTGATTTGCGGCGGGTGCTGCAAAAATTTCAGGCTGATAGACCTGACCGTTGCCCAGCGGAGAAACTGTTTGTCCCTGATAAATGGACTAGTAGAGTTATCTCTGAGGTTCATTGTTCGGTGTTGGCTGGTCATCCTGGAATCTTTGGTACCAGAGATTTGGTGGCTAGATCCTTTTGGTGGCCTTCTTTGTGCGTTCTTTTGTGCAGTCCTGTGGGACTTGTGCTCGGGCTAAGCCCTGCTGTTCTCATGCCAGTGGGTTGCTTTTGCCCTTGCCGGTCCCGAAGAGGCCCTGGACGCATATCTCTATGGATTTTATTTCGGATCTCCTTTTCTCTCAAAAGATGTCGGTCATTTGGGTGGCTTGTGATCGCTTCTCTAAGATGGTCCATTTGGTACCCTTGTCTAAATTGCCTTCCTCCTCTGATTTGGTGCCATTGTTTTTCCAGCATGTGGTTCGTTTACATGCATTCCGGAGAACATCGTTTCGGACAGAGGATCCCAGTTTGTTTCGAGGTTTTGGTGAGCCTTTTGTGCTAGGATGGGCATTGATTTCTCTTTTTCCTCGGCTTTCCATCCTCAGACAAATGGCCAAACTGAACGAACTAATCAGACTTTGGAAACATATCTGAGATGCTTTGTTTCTGCTGATCAGGATGATTGGGTGTCCTTTTTGCCTTTGGCTGAGTTCGCCCTTAATAATCGGGCCAGCTCGGCTTCTTTGGTTTCGCCGTTTTTCTGCAATTCTGGTTTCCATCCTCGATTCTCTTCAGGGCAGGTTGAGTCTTCGGACTGTCCTGGTGTAGATACTGTGGTGGATAGGTTGCAGCAGATTTGGACTCATGTGGTGGACAATTTGACATTGTCCCAGGAGAAGGCTCAACGTTTCGCTAACCGCCGGCGCTGTGTGGGTCCCCGACTTCGTGTTGGGGATTTGGTTTGGTTGTCGTCTCGTTATGTTCCTATGAAGGTTTCCTCTCCTAAGTTTAAGCCTCGTTTCATTGGTCCGTATAAGATTTCTGAGGTTCTCAATCCTGTGTCGTTTCGTTTGACCCTTCCAGCTTCTTTTGCCATCCATAATGTATTCCATAGGTCATTGTTGCGGAGATACGTGGCGCCTGTGGTTCCATCCGTTGATCCTCCTGCCCCGGTTTTGGTTGAGGGGGAGTTGGAGTATGTGGTGGAGAAGATTTTGGATTCTCGTATTTTGAGACGGAAACTTCAGTACCTGGTCAAGTGGAAGGGTTATGGTCAGGAAGATAATTCCTTGGTCTTTGCCTCCGATGTTCATGCTGCCGATCTGGTTCGTGCCTTTCATTTGGCTCGTCCTGGTCGGCCTGGGGGCTCTGGTGAGGGTTCGGTGACCCCTCCTCAAGGGGGGGGGGTATTGTTGTGAATTCTGTTGTCAAGCTCCCTCCTGTGGTCATGAATGGTACTTCGGCTGGTTCTGTCCATGGGCTTCCTCTGGTGGTTGTGAGTGGAGCTGCTGCTTCTGAGTTTCCTTCCACAGGTGACGAGGTTAATTCGTTAGCTGGCTGCTCTATTTAACTCCACTTAGATCATTGCTCCGTGCCACCTGTCAATGTTCCAGTATTGGTCTTGTTCTCTCCTGGATCGTTCTTGTGACCTGTCTTCCCAGCAGAAGCTAAGTTCCTGCTTGCTTTTCTCTGGTTTGCTATTTTTCTGTCCAGCTTGCTATTTTGATTTTGTCTTGCTTGCTGGAAGCTCTGGGACGCAGAGGGAGCGCCTCCGCACCGAGTCGGTGCGGAGGGTCTTTTTGCGCCCTCTGCGTGGTCTTTTTGTAGTTTTTTGTGCTGACCGCAAAGTTACCTTTCCTATCCTCTGTCTGTTCAGTAAGTCGGGCCTCACTTTGCTAAATCTATTTCATCTCTGTGTTTGTATTTTCATCTTTACTCACAGTCATTATATGTGGGGGGCTGCCTTTTCCTTTGGGGAATTTCTCTGAGGCAAGGTAGGCTTTATTTTTCTATCTCTAGGGCTAGCTAGTTTCTTAGGCTGTGTCGAGTTGCATAGGGAGTGTTAGGAGCAATCCACGGCTATTTCTAGTGTGTGTGATAGGATTAGGGATTGTGGTCAGCAGAGTTCCCACGTCTCAGAGCTCGTCCTATATTATTAGTAACTATCAGGTCATTCTGTGTGCTTTTAACCATCAGGTCCATTATTGTCCTTACCACCAGGTCATAACAGGCCGGTCTCTGATAGCCCGGTTGAACGTGCTCTGGACTGAGGATCCTGAAGCCTTCAGTAAAGAGGTAAAGAGACTGCAACCTTGTGTCCTCGTTATTGACTGCGCCTTACACCATCACCATCCACCTTACTGGGAAGCCCTGGGGACATACTTCACCTGTGGGAAGTTATATCATCCAGCTGCCATTCCATCACCCCAGTGGACCCCACAGCAGCGCCGGTCACCCTGACCGAACACCACAGGTGGCGTCACGAACCATTTACAGACTGTACAAATCCCTTTACTGGACGCCCCTTAGCAGGGTCACGGACCGGGTCTAGCCACCGTGACAGCCTCAGAACCGAACCAGAGAGGCCCGGTACCGAGAACTCGTGGCCCTGTGTCTGGGGGCGCTCCAACAACAGTGTGAAGAGTAAGGCTATGTGCACACGTTGTAGAATTGCCGCGGAAATTTGCGTTGCAATTCTGCAACTCCTGCCGTGGGAAATGCGCATGCAGAATTGGCATGCGTTTTTTCCGCTAAACACTAGCGTTTTACAAGCGTAATTCGCTTGCTGAATGCTAGCGTTTTCCAAGTGATCTGTAGCATCGCTTGGAAAACTGATTGACGGGTTGGTCACACTGGTCAAGCATAGTGTTTGACAAGTGTGACCAACTGTTTACTATTGATACTGCCTATGCAGTATCAATAGTAAAAAGATAGAATGTTAAAGTAATTTAAAAAATAAAGAATCGTGATATTCTCACCTTCCAGCGTCCCCCGCAGCCTTCCAGCGTCCCCCCGCAGCCTTCCCGCTCCTCGCGGTGCTCCCAGCAGCTCCCGTTCCCAGTATTGCCTCGCGGCATGACCCCAGATGACGTAGCGGTCTCAAGAGACCGCTACGTCATCACAAGGCATTGTCACAAGGCATTACTGGGAACGGGAGCATCGCGGGGAGTGGGAAGGCTGCGGGGGCCGCTGGAAGGTGAGAATATCATTCCTTTTTTTTTTTTTTTTTTTTTACACAGGATGACCATGGTGCCCAGTCCCTGGAGGAGAGAGTCTCCTCTCCTCCACCCTGGGTACCAACCGCACATGATCCGCTTACTTCCCGCATGGTGGGCATAGCTCCTTGCAGGAAGTAAGCGGATCAATGCATTCCTATGTGCGCGGAATCCCCGTGACTCCGCACAAAGAATGAACATGCTGAATTTTTTTCTGAAATGCGATTTCGCCACAGAAAAAAGCGCAGCATTAGCACAAAAAATGCGGAATGCATTAAAAATGATGGGATGCTTATGCAAGTGTTTTTTTTTAGCTGAAAACGGCCAAAAAAACGCTAAAAACCGCTAAAAATCCTGAACGTGTGCACATAGCCTAATACTATTTGCAGATGTTTTTTGAGTCATAAGAGCTGACTCTTTGATGAGCAGAGCTGAGTGAGCCAGATCGGCATAAGAGCCAGAAGGCCCATCACTAACTGTAGCAGGGAGGACACCCGTGTTACAGACACTGGTGGGAGAGGAGCGGCCAGGAGATAGGGAAATGCCACATAGACGATGGGCCTGTATAGAGAATCTACTCATCTCATTATTCCTCATGCCTAGCTTTCTGCATACAGCGTATTAATCAGCCTGCATGGTGTATACTGATAGTTCTGTATGCTGATAATGTTGCATACTGATATATCATATTTCTGGTATCAGACCGCCATGTTATCAGTGCTGAATACTGATCTTTCTGGTATCGGACCACCATGTTATGAGTGCTGTATACTGATCTTTCTGGTATCAGACCACCATGTTATCAGTGCTGTATACTGATCTTTCTGGTATCAGACCATCATGTTATCAGTGCTGCACACTGATCTTTCTGGTATCAGACCACCATGTTATGAGTGCTGTATACTGATCTTTCTGGTATCAGACCACCATGTTATCAATGCTGTATACTGATCTTTCTGGTATCAGACCACCATGTTATGAGTGCTGTATACTGATCTTTCTGGTATCAGACCACCATGTTATCAATGCTGTATACTGATCTTTCTGGTATCAGACCACCATGTTATCAGTACTGTATACTGATCTTTCTGGTATCAGACCACCTTGTTATCAGTGCTGTATACTGATCTTTCTGGTATCAGACCACCATGTTATCAGTGCTGTATACTGATCTTTCTGGTATCAGACCACCTTGTTATCAGTGCTGTATACTGATCTTTCTGGTATCAGACCACCTTGTTATCAGTGCTGTATACTGATCTTTCTGGTATCAGACCATCATGTTATCAGTGCTGTATACTGATCTTTCTGGTATCAGACCACCTTGTTATCAGTGCTGTATACTGATCTTTCTGGTATCAGACCACCATGTTATCAGTGCTGTATACTGATCTTTCTGGTATCAGACCACCATGTTATCAGTGCTGTATACTGATCTTTCTGGTATCAGACTACCTTGTTATCAGTGCTGTATACTGATCTTTCTGGTATCAGACCATATGTTATCAGTGCTGCATACTGATCTTTCTGGTATCAGACCATCATGTAATCAGTGCTGTATACTGATCTTTCTGGTATCAGACCACCATGTTATCAGTGCTGTATACTGATTTTTCTGGTATCGGACCACCATGTTATGAGTGCTGTATACTGATCTTTCTGGTATCAGACCACCTTGTTATCAGTGCTGTATACTGATCTTTCTGGTATCAGACCACCATGCTATCATCTGCATGAGGTTATATGGAGCATCAGTAGACCTATGATTATTATCCACATCCTACTGAAACCTTTAGAATCTGGAACTATCAGATTTCCCATAATGTCTGGTCACATATATAAATGACGAAGACAAGACCTAAATGTGCGTTGGGGCGGGCACACATTCCCGCTGGGTCCCCACTTTGCATTTTACATGTAGGTATAGGATTAGATTTTCCCCGTTGATTGTGATTAATGGCATGGTCCATAATTAGGTTTAATGGAACTAATAAATTATGCCATTATGATCTTTGAACAATAGTGACATCTTTATTACCCTATATCTGTTTTGCTATATGTGCAATCACTGATTGATATGTGTTATTATGGATTTGTATAATGGGATATTAGAGATAGTATATTTTTTGGTGGGGTTCCCTCTAACCTTTTCTTTTGGGGGGGCGGGGGTTGCGTCTTGCATAACAGCAGTTTCATAGTTTTGTGAAATTTTATTCTTCATTGTTCATCTGTCAATCTTTTAAATTGTTTACAATAAAGTTTACATATTTTGTGATTTGGACATGTACATCCTTTATTTCCCAAAGGACATATGTTTGTGGTCACATATATAAATGTGTACTTATATGATCCTGCCAACTGTCTAATTTGCCAGAACAATCCCACAAACATGACTGCAAATGGGATGAGATTTTTCATATGACTATATTCACAAAGCTATAAAGGCACAGATGATTGGCCTCGGGGAGACCAAAACATCCAACACTGCGGAGACACCATCACGTGTTTCTCAACGCAGTGATTCCAGAACACTGCCCCCATCCCTTGTGGGAAATATGCAGATGCATGTAAAGAAGCTGCGGAGACACCATCACGTGTTTCTCGACGCAAGCAGTGAATAGCCAGGCCTTTCCCCGGGAAGGAACAACCACGGGAAGGGCAGCATCCTATATTCACAAAGCTGGCATTTTGGTTGTTCACTCTTCTGTATGTATTAACCATGTATATATTTGCATGATCATGTGTTATGTACTAGAGGGACATAGCTCAGGTTTATTGCTGAGAGTTTACTTTAATCCAACAAGGAAAAAATCCCAAAGTTACAATAAGTACACTTCAAGTAGGTACAACACCTTTTAACCAATCAAGAAACTACTTGAAAATAAATAATTGAAGAGAAAATATCTAAAAGTTCAAAATACTTTATTTGACACCACTAGAACAATACACAAAAAAAAGATAAATTAAAAACAAGAGGGACAGTCTTGGACATTCATAGTATCACTAAATACATATAAAGAAAGATTTCCTTCTGTAATATTTAAGTACTGGTAGCAGTAAGAAAAAAAGTCATTTATAGCTACAACACCGCATTGGCCGATATCCACAATGGGACGTTAATGAGGAAAAGAACAAACCAATATATATGCCTAACAAAAAACAATATACCGGTAAATGGCCTTTCATATATTTGCACATATCCTCCACGTAAAGTAGCTTTTCGCAGGTATTAGAAAGTGCATCGTGCAAAAAGTGTATATAATACTAACCAGTACTCATGATGAATGTGCCCAAGCTGCCTCCTCACACTCCAACGCGCGTTTCACACGTTCTGCTTCTTCAGGGAGTGATGTGAGGGAGGTTATGCTACTGCTTTATATACCAAAAAAGGTCCGGGCTAGAGCCAATCCAATTAAGGTGCATTCATGGCGGCGCATCGCACGCCGCTCCGGTGTTAACAAACCCGCCCAATGCCTAACAGTGACGTCCCAAGGAGGCGCGTCGCGCCACCCGAGACGTCACAAACCAAGCACGTGACGGAGCATGCGCCCACCAGGGAAGCCGGAGATGCGCACTGCACTGTAATGGCCATATTAAGTATTGTGCATTGGTATCAGTGCGTCGCATGTTGCCATGGCGACAACACCCCTACCCCGCATCTCGCGGCAGCGTCACAGAGACGCGCTATCGCACGATCCATGACGCTACAGGCGAGGCACAGGACAGGAGGCGCGCACACCACTGGAGCAGGAGACGCGCTTAGCACTGTATTAGCTATGTAAGGATATTGTGCATATATAACGGCGCGTCTCATGTTGCCACGGCGACAACGCCCCCATCCTGCATCCCGGGGCAGCGTCACAAAGCCGCGCCGACGCACGACCAATGACGCCGCAAGCGAGACCCAGGATGCCAGGCGTGCACACCACGGGAACAGAAGACGTGCACAGCACCGCTCAGACCATATCTGAAAAGGGCAACAGTGTGGGCAAGCCTATCCAAAAAGGTGAGCCTGGATCTTATGGCATAATAAACATACTGGGATCAAAGTACCACCATGATATAAAAAAATTTATATATATATTTACCCTAGTGCCAAAATATAAAAAGTGAAATAGATATACAACACGTGCTAACTTTTAACATATATTTGTCGTAAACATAAGAAAGTATACAACAATTATATAAATATAAGAATAGGGCAAATATAAAAAGTGCATTATTTATAAATATTCTGACATATAAAAAGTGCATTATTTATAAATATTCTGACATACTTTTCCTCTATCTCTCACTACTGGTTTTGGCTTACAAATACTTAGACAAAATACTGACCAAATAATGAATGTGTGAACATAGCCTTAGAATTGGTGATTATTTGTTTTCACCGTAGAACCCCTATAAGTGCATATTTTCTACTGTGTAATAGTCACAGGACAGGGAGGGGTTAAACATCGAAGTATTTAATCTCTATTGGACATCAAGAATCTTCTTATTGATATCAGAGCTAACCGTGACCTCCATACACAGCACAATTCCCTATACCAAGATCAATAATACCACTTGAAAGCAACAAATACAACCACACCATGACCAGACCACATATTACCACCACATAGTGACTGAATGATACCACGCAGAAGGAACAAATAACATAATACCATAACCAAGCTACATATCACCACATAGTGATCAAATAATACCATATACAAAGAACAAATACCAACACACCATGACCAGACCACCACATAGTGACCGAATAATGCCAAATACAAGGGACAAATAGTCACACCATGACCAGACCACATATTACCACCACATAGTGACTAAATAATACCACATAAAAGGGACAAATACAGTCACACCATGACCAGACCATATAGTGACCGAATACCACATGCGAGAGAAATATCACCACATCATGATAAGATCACGTATTACCACCACATGGTGACCAAGTGCTACAATACTGATCATTGATAAAAACCACAGTACTAATAACACTAATATTACCACTGGGGATATTATACACAGGAGCGCTGTATTTAGTTTCAGTGTACAGGTAATTTAGTAAACACCACTGACATTTTACGCAGGAGCTTTATATATAATGTAAGTTTATGGGTTATACAGTGCTCACCAGTGACATTATACACAGGAGCTCTGAATATAGTATGCAGGTAATACAGTGATCACCAGTGCCATTATACACAGGCATTCTGTGTATAGTGTCTTTTTTTACAGGTAATACAGTCATCACCAGTGACATTATACAGGTAATATAGTGATTAGATTACCAGTGACATTATACATAGGAGCTTTATATATAATGTAAGTTTACAGGTAATACAGTGCTCACCAGTGACATTATACACAGGAGCTCTGTATATAGTGTTAGTGTACAGGTAATATAGTGATTAGATTACCAGTGACATTATACACAGGAGCTCTACATATCATGTAAGTGTACAGGTAATATAGTGATTAGATTACCAGTGACATTATACATAGGAGCTTTATATATAATGTAAGTTTACAGGTAATACAGTGCTCACCAGTGACATTATACACAGGAGCTCTGTATATAGTGTTAGTGTACAGGTAATATAGTGATTAGATTACCAGTGACATTATACACAGGAGCTCTACATATCATGTAAGTGTACAGGTAATATAGTAATCACCAGTGACATTATACACAGGAGCTCTGTATATAGTATACAGGTAATGCAGTGATCACTAGTGACATTATACACAGGAGCTCTGTATATAGTGTCAGTGTAGAGGTAATACAGTGATCACCAGAACCATTATACACAGGAGCTCTGTATATACTATACAGTGTATAGTGTACAGATAAAGCAGTGATTACCAATGACATTATACACATGAGCTCTGTATATAGTGTACAGGTAATACAGTGACCACTGGTGGCATTATACATGAGTCTTATTGGATCTTTAAGTTGGCAACGTTCAAACCTGATGGTCTAAATGAATGCTTAGATAACACAAGTAAGGAATAGCGTTCTAGTTTTGTTATATAAATTTGTACTTGTACATTCTCATACTGCACTCGCAAGTGTGACCCCAGCCTTAAGGTACCTTCACACATAACGATATTGTTAACGATATCGTTGCTTTTTGTGACGTAGCAACGATATCGTTAATGAAATCGTTATGTGTGACAGCGACCAACGATCAGGCCCCTGCTGGGAGATCGTTGGTCGCTGAATAAGGTCCAGAACTTTATTTCGTCGCTGGATCTCCTGCTGACATCGCTGGATCGGCGTGTGTGACACCGATCCAGCGATGTCTTCACTGGTAACCAGGGTAAACATCGGGTAACTAAGCGCAGGGCCGCGCTTAGTAACCCGATGTTTACCCTGGTTACCATCCTAAAAGTAAAAAAAAACAAACACTACATACTTACCTACAGCCGTCTGTCCTCCAGCGCTGTGCTCTGCACTCCTCCTGTACTGGCTGTGAGCGTCTTTCCGGCCGCTGTGCTCACAGCCAGAGCAGGAGGAGTGCAGAGCACAGCGCTGGAGGACAGACAGCGGAAGGCAAGTATGTAGTGTTTGTTTTTTTTTACTTTTAGGATGGTAACCAGGGTAAACATCGGGTTACTAAGCGCGGCCCTGTGCTTAGTTACCCGATGTTTACCCTGGTTACCGGCATCGTTGGTCGCTGGAGAGCTGTCTGTGTGACTGCTCTCCAGCGACCAGACAGCGACGCTGCAGCGATCCGGATCGTTGTCGGTATCGCTGCAGCGTCGCTTAATGTGAAGGGGCCTTTAGACTTGCTATCCATCAGTTGCAACTCACAGGTGACAATTAACTAATTAATTGCAATGTTAAGCCTATTCAGTGCCACCTTCTGTGAAGTGCATATAACTATTCAATTGTATTTTGTATCCACTATACCTGCCTGATGAAGGCACTTGACCAGCTCTGAAACATGTAGCACAATAATAAAGATTCATTCATATGTTAATCTTCCTTGAGATTGCGTATTCACACCATTGGCAGTGCTGATACAGCCACCACAATCCCGATACTTCATTTGTATCCCTGGATTCTTTTTCCTTAAGTAATAGAAATTTAGATGAAAGCAGAGTGATAGCAATGACATCTCAGTTGCAATTTTAACTGTGAAACAAGACGTCATCAGGGGGCAGAAGTAAACGCAATGAGTGACTCCAGCACCGTCTCACAGCTTCTGGCACCAACCTTAAACCAATCTCCATCAGGTACAGTACTAGAAACTGTGAAACGTTGCTTGTGTCCATCTCTGCCCCTGATGATGAATTGTTTGAGAAATATCACATGAAGTAAAGTTAAAAAACACATTTAGTGATTAGCATGATAGGGAGAACTTAAAGTCCTTGTAAAATCAAGCTAATTACTAAAATTATTATGGTGTAAAAATATATTTTTATAAAAGGCCATTTGGGACCAATGATTGGTTGTTGGCTTGTTATTCATAACTAGATGGTGGCCCGATTCTAATGCATCGGGTATTCTAGAATATGCATGTCCACGTAGTATATTGCCCAGTCACGTAGTATATTGCCCAGTCACGTAGTATATTGCCCAGCCACGTAGTATATTGCCCAGTCACGTACTATATTGCCCAGTCATGTACTATATTGCCCAGTCACGTACTATATTGCCCAGTCACGTACTATATTGCCCAGCCACGTAGTATATTGCCCAGTCACGTACTATATTGCCCAGTCACGTACTATATTGCCCAGTCACGTACTATATTGCCCAGCCACGTAGTATATTGACCAGCCACATAGTATATTGCCCAGTCACATACTATATTGCACAGCCCACGTAGTATATTGCCCAGCCACGTAGTATATTGCCCAACCATGTAATATATTGCCCAGTCACGTAGTATATTGCCCAGTCACGTACTATATTGCCCAGTCACGTACTATATTGCCCAGCCACGTAGTATATTGACCAGCCACATAGTATATTGCCCAGTCACATACTATATTGCACAGCCCACGTAGTATATTGCCCAGCCACGTAGTATATTGCCCAACCATGTAGTATATTGCCCAGTCACGTACTATATTGCCCAGTCACGTACTATATTGCCCAGTCACGTACTATATTGCCCAGCCACGTAGTATATTGCCCAGCCACGTAGCATATTGCCCAGTCACGTAGTATATTGCCCAGCGCGCGTAGTATATTGCACAGCCCGCGTAGTATATTGCACAGCCCGCGTAGTATATTGCACAGCCCACGTAGTATATTGCACAGCCCACGTATTATATAGCAATGTGGGCATCATATCCCTGTTAAAAAAAATTAAAATAAAAAAGTTAAATACTCACCCTCCGTTGGCCCCTCGATCCAGGAAGCGTTTACCGATGCTCCTCGCGCGCTCCGGTCTCAAGAGTGCTTTGCGGTCTCACGAGATGATGACGTAGCGGTCTCGCGAGACCGCTACGTCATCATCTCGCGAGATCGCAATGTATGGACTGGTCACCGGTGCGTTGCGAGGAGCGGGAAAGGCGCCTGAAGGTGAGTATATGATGATTTATTTTTTTAATAATTTTTAACATTAGATCTTTTTACAATTGATACTGCATAGACAGTATCAATAGTAAAACAGTTGGTCACACAGGGTTAATAGCAGCGTTAATGGAGTGCGTTACACCGCAGCATAACGCGGTCCATTAGCGCTGCCATTAACCCTGTATGAGCACTGACTGCGGGGAGGTAGGAGCGGCCATGTTGCTGCCGGACTGCGCCCGTCGCTGATTGGTCGTGGCATTGGTCGTGGGCGTTTTGCCACGACCAATCAGCAACTTGGATTTCCATGACAGACAGAGGCCGCGACCAATGAATATCCGTGACAGACAGACAGAGAGACAAACAGATGGAAGTGACCCGTAGACATATATATATATATATATATATATATATATATATATGTATATATAGATTTTATAGACACAATAGAAACGGGCTGTGATTCTTTCAATTTGTAACTGTATGACTTGATAATATCTTAAAATGGGTGATAACAATATACTTATGTAATTTTTCTTTTTCTTTTATTTTAGGTTTTTGTTCTTTTTTTGCTGTCTTACAAAATGCCTTCGTGCATTGTTAACCAGTGTGCAAACAAAACAGGCCGCAAGGGTCAAAGCAAAGATATAATGTTGCACAAATTCCCAAATTAGATTGAGAAAATAATTGCATGGTTGGCGAACACCGGACAGCAGTTCATTGACTTGCAGGCGTTGGCAATGAAAATAATGGCTTTAAGAAAAAGAGGTAAATATGCGCTATGTTCAGGACATTTTAGTTCGGACAGTTATGATTACCACTGTAAAGGGAAAACTTTGAAAGCTAATGCCGTGCCAACAATATTTCCTATAGTCAGTGATGGAGAGATAATGATCGAAGAAATTTTTAATAAAGATCGTAGCAGAGGCAAAAGAAAAAGAGTGTTTTATTCTTCTGCCAGCCAAGGTCGCCATACAGCAGCAGCACAGCCTGAACAATTGAACTTTCAGGAAGATGAAGTATGCAAACCAGGCTTCAGAAACCTTAGTACTCAAACCAGCAGCTCGCTGACAAACTCAACATTTATCAAGTTAGAAGTTAATACAGAATCTGGCAGAGATGCATTAACGGAAAACCTTCCACACAGTTTTTGAATCCCTCAAAGTACTTCAACACCAATCCAAAATAAGCAGATGGGACTTTCTTCTTCAGTAATTTATTCTCTTCACCATTGAAGAAAAAAAATCCAAGATGTGAGAACCTTACTATTTCAGTCTTCATTATCTCAAGATTTGGTTAACCCAATCACAGTGCCTCACTTTATGGATACTACCTTAGAAGATTCCACAGAACCACCACCATTGGTTGAAGATTCTGACCACGTACCGCATCTAGAAAGCTTGGAAGAATCTGACGTGTGCACCTCTTTTCAAAGATTTGTCTAACTTACATCCGGTTACAGTGAAGAATTTTACCAAGGAACAGATTGTCCTGGACAGAAAAAGTTTATTATTTGAATTCTGCCTCAATAATTTGATCAGAAATGTCAACATGATCCAAACTGTCAATCAACAGTTTATTCCTTTTTGAAAAAGTTTTTGAGGGATCATTCTGTAAAATGAGTGGTAAGTTCTTCCATGGGCATAAATTTAAGATTTTTGAAAGACAGCCAAACATCGGCCAGTATGCTACTGGAAATCTAATGATTGCACCATCAATCTTGTTCAGCGGACTGAGTTTTTAAAAAAATAGAAATATAATAATAAAATTTTCAATTTACTTGCAATGGTTTTAATTTCAGAAAAAAAAGTACTACTGTTACTAGAGCATTTTAACACAAAGAAATAGTGATAAAGTCCACAAAGACATAATTATTATAAAAATGTCAATCTTATTTTAATTAAAGACAAAAAATAACAAAACATATACATAATAGGTCAGATGCTGCAACCAAGTGCTGTATGCACCATGCAAGCTAAGGAGGAACAATAAGGAAGAAACATGACGGAAAAATGAGAAGGGAAGGGGAACATGCTCCCTATGTATCCATAAATAGCTATAGAGCGCTAGTGCACATATGCTGTAAAGGGTTCCACAGGTATCCCATATGCATGAATAGCAGGATATCACTGGTAACACAGAGCAGGCTTACCCATCTTACGTGTCTGGAAGCCCACCTCCTCCTCACAGCCCCCGAACGCACGTTTCGCCAAATGGCTTTTTCAACAGGGTTCGTCTATAGCTTGTCTTATGCTGCTTTAAATAATACTAGACCCGGAAGTAGCGCCAGACATATCGGCGCATGCGCCGTGGCGTCCGGCGTGCGTCATCGCCGAGGCCGCTGCGGCTGGAAGCGTGTGTGGGTGGAACTCCGCCGTACATCATGTAACACACACGCCCAGCGCTAAGCAACGACGGCAGCGAAGACGAGTGACCCAGGCCACACCGGGCATGCGCACTGTCGGCGGCCATCTTTAAGAAGACCACAGTAGCGGCCATTTTTAAGAAGATAAAAACGCTACATCTTCATATAAGTGCTCAAGATAGAAAACAGTGAAATTAATATGTATATTACATTAAAAGGCATCATAATTCATACATATAACGGACAGGAGTCTAAAAATCTACCCCTCATTGGATTCAAACACTAATATAATGGTGAGCAATAAGGTGAACATTTAAAGTGACAGTGCAACAATTAATGTGCTGAAAAATTCGGCCGAAATGAATAGAGATGACGGCTTCAATGTCTTGTGACGTTCATCTGTGGTGAAAGGAGTTCTATGTAGCCATATAGCATCCAAAAGCCGTGGTCATATAAGGAAGTGAACTAAAAATGAAAGACACAAAACAATTAATAACGACATATAATAAAAAGAATTGCGGATATATTGACACCAGAGAGAGAGAAGAAAAAGGAGACAGGTCCCCCATAATATCTATGTCACACAGGCACGACGAGGCAACGAAATGGTGGAACATAATACCTCAGTACCACAAGGCCAGATCAGTCAACGGAAAGGGGCGAAACTCAATTTTTCATTTAGGCCCTTCGGAGTCATGGTATTAAGAGTGAAGATCCACTTACACTCTCGTTGCGCTAGTAATTTAATCATGTTGCCACCCCTTATACCTCCGTGTATCCTATCGATGCCTCTAACTTTGAGGCCTCGAGGATCCGAGCCATGGAAGAGCCGGAAGTGTCTTGGCAAGGTTTTAAGACTTGATACGTCTACTGCTTCCTTAGCGGCTAGAATGTCTCTTACATGTTCGCGTGTCTGAACTTTAAGTTCCCTAGATGTGAGACCGACATAGACCAAGGAACAAGGGCAGGTAGCGTAATATATAACAAATGTTGTACTATATGAAATATATTCCCGTATTTTAAATTCTCTGCTCCCATCTGAGGTCTTGAAGGTCCCATATCTGAGAATGTTCGGACACGCGACACATGAGCCGCAAGGAAAACAGCCCTGTCTTGGGCTAGTCGCAACCAGGAGGCTTCTATCAGTATTTTTCGTCACATAATGGCTTCTCACCAGAGTGTCCCTCAAGTTCCTACCCCTCCGTTGTATCATCAGAGGGGACTCTGTTAAATGTGAGGCCAAAATCCCGTCTGTCTGTAGAACAGACCAGTGTTTGTTGAGTGCCTCCCGGATGCGACCCCACTGGCAGTTTGAGGTTGAAATAAACCTTACCTCAGACTCATTGTCCGATCTGGACCTCTTTGGCTGTGAAAGCAGATCCTCCCTCCGTGTGGACCTAGCCCTTCTATACCCTGCCCTAACACATCTGCGACTATATCACCGAGCCTGGAAACGCTCCGTAAGGATAGCGGACTGTCTCTCGAAGCGGGCCTCCGTGTAACATACCCGCCTCGTCCTCAAAAACTGCCCAACTGGGATGGCTTTAATAATAGAATAATTGTGTGCCGAGGAGGCATGCAACAGAGAGATGACAGAAGATTCTTTACGGTACAAATCAGTTTCAACTGAGCCATCCTCGGCGACACACAAAGTAATGTCCTCCGGGATTTCTCTGTGCCTTTTAATTATTGGGTATCCAAGCTGGACACATGGCTTGAACTGGCTCTCTGCACCTTGGAGGTCCTGGCCTGCTCTGCTACTAGCGTTCTGTCAGAGTCAGGGTTTTTAGTGCCGCTGGTGGAATTATAACAGATAAGTGCATCCGCCTGTCAACTGAAAATACTGACAGGCTGATTCTTATAATAATGAACAAGTGCTGGATTGGGAAAGACTTCTGTACACCACCAAGTGAAAAAAGCGAAACATAACCTCTAATACATTCTCTTTTTTGGGGAGGTGTATTCTCATGCACCTCTTCACAACCACACATGGGTATACGCTTCCAGATTTGGTCTGATTGTTGTTATCCTCCTCCTTATCCTCATCATCCACAACCAGAAGAACACCAGGGTAAACGGATTCCATGATGCCAAAGTCACAATTTTTTTGTGCAAGGGTGTTTTTAGAATGCCCGTTACTAATTGGAAGCCAAAACAAATGTTACTCCCACAGGGGGAAATGTCATAAAAAAGAGATGTACGTCTATTATTCCCATTTATTCTTATATTTTCCATTTTCCCTATCTCTGGACAGTCCTGTAATGAGGTAGTGTATACCTCTACAATAGAAAATTATTCAAAGACTTTTATATTATATTTTTATTTATAGCCCTGTCTCTGAGCTGTTGCTTAGGACAAACATATCTCGTTGGACACATTCTGGCTTAAAATCTATGAACCTGTGTTCGCCCTTGCCTCTTGTTATTTACTTTCATCGGTGGATTCACATTTTTTATTTATTTGTTTGATTTAATTATTATTTATCTTTGTCTCCTCAATCTCCACCACTAGATCACCAGGCTTAATGTCTTCTGTGCCGCTACAGGTAGTCCATTTTTGGCAAGGGTGTCTATGATGCCCATAGTATATTTTTAAAATAGTACCCCCCATGGTCTAGGAGACCAGCTCCTTTAAATTGGGCCTAGTTTTTAATGAGGCCTTCAGCAATGTCTCATCATTGTCCACCACTAGATCACCATGCTGTCAATTTTTGACAAGAGTGTCTATGATGCCCATGGTATATTTTTTTTACAAATTTAGCCCCCATGGGGAAATGTTTGTCATGTTTCTTCCAGTATGGCAGGACCAACTGAAGAATATGAAGTTGGTTTTCCTGTGGCCATCCAATACCTGGGTTCAAAGGCTTATTGGGGTGCACATGACTTGATAGCAGGGCAGGCCTTGCAGGTAATACATTTGAAAACAGTATGGCAGGACAACTGAAGAATGTGAAGTGGGTTTTCCTGTGGCCATCCAGTACCTGGGTTCAAAGGCTTATTGGGGTGCATATGACTTGATAGCAGGGCAGGCCTTGCATTCAGTGCAACATTTTTTCAGGAGGCACTCCTGTACCTCTCGTGAAAGGGGTATTGGGGTGCGATGTAATTCTTCGCAGCCCAGCCACTCACTGCATAGGCAATAACAGCATAGGAGACCCACTATTTAATATTGGTCCATTAAGTATATTAATGCCGCCTGATGCCCCTCTAAAAATAGGCTTTGTGAATTTAAGAGTACCTCCTTCATAAATGAAACAAGATGTGTCTCCTTATGTGTCACACACCACATGGCCAGCTAGGGTTGTTAAATGTTACAATAACATTTCCCAGTAAATGCATTTGTATCGGTTGAAAGCAATGTTATAATTGAAAAACGCATCAAAAACGCTGTGTCTGAACACAGCCCAAGTGGTGGAGGAACATTTTGGTCTGGGGTTAATTATTTTGCCTTATATACAAGTCAATACCCTGGAAAGGATGTACCTTAACATATTTCCCAGCAAAATCCATTTTGGTTTTGTTTTTGTATGTTTTTTAGTGCACCTGTACAAATGGCGTAAAACTCTGACAACATTGCTTACAGCTGTGGCCTTAGAGTCAGAAATACTTCCAGGGGCGATCCCCATCATGTTCCCATGTTATTTGAGCAGTGTTTCCATCATTTTCAGACGTTTTTAGACCTTAAAAGGACCCCCGGGGGGATCATGGTAAAAATACTCGGGTTTCCCATAGACTTACATTGGGCTCGTTGCTCGGGTCGAGTACCCGAGTATTCCAATTTGCTCGACCCGAGCAACAAGCATCCGAGTATTTTAGTGCTCACTCCACTACACGGAACGCCTTTGTTTGTCTAGTCAAAGTCAAGACAGAAAGCCTGTCCCTTAATGCTGGGAAAAACAAATTAAAATCACCTCCCAAACACACTGCGTTGCGAAAGTATTCGGCTCCCTGGGACTTTTCAACCTTTTCCCACATATCGTGCTTCAAAAATAAAGATAGCAAATGTACATTTTTGGTGAAGAATCAACAAGTGGAACACAATTGTGAAGTTGTTCGAAATTTATTGGTTTTTTTAAATTTTTGTGGAAATTCAAAAACTGAAAAGTGGGACGTGCAATATTATTCGGCCCCTTTAACTTAATACTTTGTTACGCCACCTTTTGCTGCGATTACAGCTGCAAGTCACTTGGGGTATGTCTCTATCAGTTTTGTACATCGAGAGACTTAAATTCTTGCCCATTCTTCCTTGGCAAACAGCTCGAGCTCAGAGAAGTTTGATGGAGATCATTTGTGAACAGCAGTTTTCAACTCTTTCCAACAGCCCGAAACACAGAGTCTGCGAATTGAGATACTGATTTGGCTTTTATCCTAAGTTATATTGCACGACTCGTTAAAGGGTTGACTGTGAATTGTAAGATCGCAACTTCCAACAGGTGGCGCTATAGAGTTTAAGTCCTCTTTTTCTCTGAAGAGGCAATTTGCAAGTCTTTCCACAGATTCTTGATTGTATTGAGGTCTGGACTTTGACTTGGCCATTCTAACACCTGGATACGTTTATTTGTGAACCATTCCATTGTATATTTTGCTTTATGTTTGGGATCATTGTCTTGTTGGATGACAAATCTCCGTCCCAGTCTCAGGTCTTTTGCAGACTCCAACAGGTTTTCTTCAAGAATGGTCCTGTATTTGGCTCCATCCATCTTCCCATCAATTTTAACCATCTTCCCTGTCCCTGCTGAAGAAAAGCATGCCCAAACCATAATGCTGCCACCACGTTTGACAGTGAGTGGAGATGGTGTGTTCAGGGTGATGAGCTGTGTTGCCTTTATGCCAAACATATCGTTTGGCATTGTTGCCAAAAAGTTCGATTTTGGTTTCATCTGACCAGAGCACCTCCTTCCACATGTTTGGTGTCTCCCAGGTAGCTTGTTGCAAACTTTAAATGACACTTTTTATGGATATCTTTGAGAAATGGCTTTCTTCTTGCCACTCTTCCATAAAGGTCAGATTTGGGCAGTGTATGACTGATTGTTGTCCTACGGACAGACTGTCCCACCTCAGCTGTAGATCTCTGCAGTTCATCCAGAGTGATCATGGGCTTCTTGGCTGCATCTCTGATCAGTCTTCTCTTTGCTTGAGATGAAAGTTTAGAGGGATGGCCGGGTCTTTGTAGATTTGCAGTGATATGATACTCCTTCCATTTCAAAATGATCGCCTGCACAGTGCTCCTTGGGATGTTTAAAGTTTTGAAAATCATTTTGTATCCAAATCTGGCTTTAAACTTCTCCACAACAGTATCACGGACCTGCCTGTTGTGTTCCTTGGTCGTCATGATACTCTCTGTGCTTCAAACAGAACCCTGAGACTATCACAGAGCAGGTGCAATTATACGGAGACTTGATTACACACAGGCGGATTATATTTATCATCATTAGGCATTTAGGACAACATTGGATCATTCAGAGATCCACAATGAACTTCTGGAGTGAGTTTGCTGCACTGAAAGCAAAGGGGCCGAATAATATTGCACGCCCCAATTTTCAGTTTTTGAATTTCCACAAAAACTTAAAATAACCAATAAATTTCTTTTAACTTCACAATTGCATTCCACTTGTTGTTGATTCTTCACCAAAAATTTACATTTGGTATCCTTATGTTTGAAGCATGATATGTGGGAAAAGGTGGAAAAGTTCCAGGCACTGTTGCTAAACATGATACAGCCCGCCATATCCCATGTTGTAATTTTATGGTGAAATTGTGTGTGCAGAGCTGCTGCACTTAAGAAAAATAATTTGAGGGGTTTACAAACGTGATACAAACGTGATGCTAAGTCTGATTTTGAAATTATTTGGAGCATATCTTCTAAGTTATGCAGGCTTCACCCACACTAAAATAAATGTGTTCAATTACTAACGTTGTACAGCAGGGGACATCTCACTTTGAAATTATTTGTAGTATCTAGTTTGTGATACAGGCCTCATCCACAGGCCCAAAAATATTTTTTTCTCTTACTAACATCATACAGTAGCAGGCATCTCAATGTCAAATTGTTTGTAGTATCTAGCCTGTTATATAGGTTTCTTCCACAGGCTAAAAAAAATCTTCTGTTACTAACGTCATACAATAGGGGACATCTCGCTTTTAAATTGTTTGTAGCATCTAGCCTTATGTTATACAGGCCTCTAAAACGGGCCCAAAAATATTTCTTGTTACTAACATCATACAGTAGGGGAAATTTAATTTTAAAATTATTTGGAGCATATTTTCTTTGTCATGCAGGCCTCATCCACACTCAAACAATTCTTTCTTCTGTGATTAACACGATTCAGCTTACCATATTTCACCTTGTTATTTACTGCCGCTGAAATTCAGTTGCTATTAATTCAGAGCTTAATGATTGGGTCAACTTTTTTAAATTTGACCAGTGTCATTTCATGTGGTAATAACTCTGGAATTCTTCAACATATCCCAATGATTTGAAGATTGTTTTTTTCATGACACATTGTACTTTATGATGATGGTAAATTTTATGTTGATATGTTTTGTGTTTATTTCTAAAAATATCAGAAATTTGACAAAAATGTAAACAAAAATTGCAATTTTCAAACTTTGAATGATTGTCCCTTTAATTCAGGTAGATATACCATAGCAAAACATTAATAAATAACATTTCCCTCATGTCTGCTTTACATCTTCACCATTTGTAAAACGTTATATTATTTTGTTAGCATTTTAGGATATTTAAAAATGTAGCAGTCATTTTTGCTTTTTTCCATGGAAATGTACAAAATTATTTTTTATGGGGCTTATCCAGGTTTGAAGGGACTTTGGAGAACCTATATATATTGGAAACCCCCAAAAGTTATACCATTTTAAAAACAGCACCACTAAACATATTGAAAACTGCTGTGTGGAAAAACTTCACACTAGACCTCATGCAGCTTGGATTATCTGTCTCTCCACTCTTCCTCCAGACTCTGGGACCTTGATTTCCAAGGTCTAGTGTGAAGTATCCACAATCAATGATAGTTTCGGGACTTATGTCATCTGCTGTTGTAGGTCCACTGTGTTTTATAAAAACCAAAGTCAGCGCAGCTGTCTACCGCAAAATTTTAGAGCAGTTCATGATTCCCTCTGCCGAAAAGCTTTTGGAGATGGAAATTTAATTCTCCAGCAGGACTTGGCACCTGTCCACACTGCCAAAGGTACCAATTCCTGGTTTTAAGAACAACAGTATCCCTGTGCTTAATTGGCCAGCAAACTCATCTGACTTTAACCCCACAGAGAATCTATGGGGTATTGTCAAGAGGAAGATGAGAGACACCAGACCCAACAACGCAGATGAACTGAAGGCTGCTATCAAAGCAACCTGGTCTTCCATAAAACCTCAGCAGTGCCACAGACTGATCGCCTCCATGCCATGCTGCATTGATGCAGTAATTGATGCAAAAGTATCCTCGACCAGGTATTGAGTGCATTTACTGAACATACATTTCAGAAGGCCAACATTTCAGATTTTAAAATCATTTTTTTCAAGCTAGTATTATAAAAGTATTCTAATTTACTGAGATAATGACTTTTGGGTTTTCATTTCACACTTGAAATACATCACTGTGTTTGTAACGACTACCTAATATATGAGTTTCACATTTTATATTGGAGAACTGAAATAAATTAACTTTTTTTATGATATTCTAATTTTGGGAGATGCACCCTGTATGGTCGGTGCCAAAACTCATTGTGGCTAATGCAGCAAATTGTGAGCTATAGTGTACAGCCTACAGCTGCTGGATTGTCACCTGTATGGGCATTCTATTCTCATATCTCAGGTCAGTACAAGGACATGTTGGCGGTCATTAATGGGTTAAAATTGAATGTTTTGTTTCTAATACTGTGCTCCTACCACACTGAGCAACATGACTGGGGAAAAGCGAGGTTGTGGTGGAAGAGGGATCAGGCTTGGTGTTCAAAGTGTACGTGGGGTAGGTGGTAACGTTTTTTGTGATAGTACTAGTCAACCAACAACGTCACGTCCTATACAAAGAAAACTGACAACTTCTGTTACTGGATGGGCTATTCTATTACTTTTCTTTGGCAGAAGCACAGCAGTACACCTGGCTGATGAGGCCCTGAAAGAGCATGTGCTCGAGTGGATGGCAAGTGCAGCTTCAAGTGGCCTTTCCTCTTCCTCCACCTCAACATCACACGCAGTACAGTCCACAGAGGTGGCACCCAAATTACCCTTGCTTCCCCCCGCGTCACAACTCTCCAACCATACAACTGACTGTAAGGAACCACAGATGGGTGAGTCTGAAGACCGATTCACACATTGTATGCCATGGGCATCAGAAGTGTACGCAAAAGCTTCACAGAGTCAAGAGGAAATCTGCACTGATGGCCAAACTTTTTTTTAGCTTGGATCCGAGCAGGATAAAGTAGGGTCCAAGCAGCATCCTAACCCTCATCACCAGATGTTAATCTCAGGAGGTGGTGGGGTGATCTTGATGAGACTCATATCTGAGGCTCACGTGGACTGTACTGTGCTGTCAGGAACGCAGGAAGAAGAGGGTGACTCTAAGAGCAAGAATGTGACAACACAGAGAATGATGATGAGGTGGTAGATCCCAGTTGGCGTGATCATGGAGGCACACAGCCAAGTAGGTCATCTGAGGAGGAGGAAGACGAGGTTACTTTGCTGTTGTGAATTCTGTGGCAGAGCTCCCTCCTGTGGTCACAAGTGGTACTTCGGCTGGTTCTCTCTGTGAGCTTCCGTTGGTGGAGGAAAGTGGTACTGCGGCTTCTGAGTTTCCTTCCTCAGGTGAGTGGTGAAGTCGTTAGGTGCTTCTCTATTTAACTCCACCTAGTGCTTTGATCCTGGCTTCCAGTCAATGTTCTAGTATTGGACCTGTTTCCTCCTGGATCGTTCCTGTGGCCTGCTGCTCTGCATAGCTAAGTTCCTCTTTGCTATTTGTTTGCTGTTTTTTTCTGTCCAGCTTGTCAATTTTTTTTCTGCTTGCTGGAAGCTCTGGGACGCAGAGGGTGTACCTCCGTGCCGTTAGTTCGGTACGGAGGGTCTTTTTGCCCCCTTTGCGTGGTTTTTGTAGGGTTTTGTGTTGACCGCAAAGTTACCTTTCCTATCCCGGTCTGTTCAGTAAGTTGGGCCTCACTTTGCTAAATCTATTTCATCTCTACGTTTGTCTTTTCATCTTAACTCACAGTCATTATATGTGGGGGCTGCCTTTTCCTTTGGGGTATTTCTCTGAGGCAAGGTAGGCTTATTTTCTATCTTCAGGCTAGCTAGTTTCTCAGGCCGTGCCGAGTTGCATAGGCAGCGTTAGGCGCAATCCACAGCTGCCTTTAGTGTGGTTGGAGAGGATTAGGGATTGCGGTCAACAGAGTTCCCACGTCTCAGAGCTCGTTCTTGTTTTTTGGGTTATTGCCAGGTCACTGTATGTGCGCTGACCTCTATGTCCATTGTGGTACTGAATTACCTTTCATAACAGTACTGGAAGCCAAAGTACTAATGATTCTCAATAGAGGGAAAAAAGAAGTTCTGAGAACATTTTTTTTTCTTTGCACTGTGTTTTGCCTTTTTTTTCCCCTAGACATTTGGGTGGTTCAGGACACAGGTGTAGCAATGGACATTAAAGGTCTGTCTTCATGTGTGGATCAGCTCACGGCAAGAGTGCAAAGTATTCAAGACTTTGTGGTTCAGAATTCTATGTTAGAACCGAGAATCCCTATTTGTTTTTTGGAGATAGAACTAAATTTCTGAGTTTCAAAAATAATTGTAAACTATTTCTGGCTTTGAAACCTCGCTCCTCTGGTGACCCAGTTCAACAAGTTAGGATCGTTATTTCTTTTTTGCGTGGCGATCCTCAGGACTGGGCATTTTCCCTTGCGCCAGGGGATCCTGCATTAAGTAATATCGATGCATTTTTCCTGGCGCTCGGATTGCTGTACGATGAGCCTAATTCTGTGGATCAGGCAGAGAAGAATTTGCTGGCTCTGTGTCGGGGTCAGGATGAAATAGAGGTATATTGTCAGAAATTTAGAAAGTGGTCTGTACTCACTCAGTGGAATGAAGGTGCGCTCGCAGCTATTTTCAGAAAAGGTCTCTCTGAAGCCCTTAAAGATGTCATGGTGGGATTTCCTATGCCTGCTGGTCTGAATGAGTCTATGTCTTTGGCCATTCAGATCGGTCGACGCTTGCGCGAGCGTAAATCTGTGCACCATTTGGCGGTATTACCTGAGCTTAAACCTGAGCCTATGCAGTGCGATAGGACTTTGACCAGAGTTGAACGGCAAGAACATAGACGTCTGAATGGGCTGTGTTTCTGCTGTGGTGATTCCACTCATGCTATCTCTGATTGTCCTAAGCGCACTAAGCGGTTCGCTAGGTCTGCCACCATTGGTTCGGTACAGTCAAAATTTCTTCTGTCCGTTACCTTGATCTGCTCTTTGTCATCGTATTCTGTCATGGCATTTGTGGACTCAGGCGCTGCTCTGAATTTGATGGACTTGGAGTATGCTAGGCGTTGTGGGTTTTTCTTGGAGCCCTTGCAGTGTCCTATTCCATTGAGAGGAATTGATGCTACGCCTTTGGCCAAGAATAAGCCTCAGTACTGGACCCAGCTGACCATGTGCATGGCTCCTGCACATCAGGAGGTTATTCGCTTTCTGGTGTTGCATAATCTGCATGATGTGGTCGTGTTGGGGTTGCCATGGCTATAAGTCCATAATCCAGTTTTAGATTGGAAATCCATGTCTGTGTCCAGCTGGGGTTGTCAGGGGGTACATGGTGATGTCCCATTTCTGTCTATTTCGTCATCCACCCCTTCTGAGGTTCCTGAGTTCTTGTCTGATTACCAGGATTTATTTGATGAGCCCAAGTCCGATACCCTACCTCCGCATAGGGATTGTGATTGTGCTATCGATTTGATTCCTGGTAGTAAATTCCCAAAAGGTCGACTGTTTAATTTATCTGTGCCTGAGCACGCCGCTATGCGGAGTTATGTGAAGTAGTCTTTGGAGAAGGGGCATATTCGCCCGTCATCGTCGCCATTGGGAGCAGGGTTCTTTTTTGTAGCCAAGAAGGATGGTTCACTGAGACCTTGTATAGATTACCGTCTTCTAAATAAGATCACGGTTAAATTTCAGTACCCCTTGCCATTGTTATCTGATTTGTTTGCTCGGATTAAGGGGGCTAGTTGGTTCACCAAGATAGATCTTCGTGGTGCGTATAATCTTGTGCGTATTAAGCGAGGCGATGAGTGGAAAACTGCATTTAATACGCCCGAGGGCCATTTTGAGTATCTAGTAATGCCATTCGGACTTGCCAATGCTCCATCAGTGTTTCAGTCCTTTATGCATGACATCTTCCGAGAGTACCTGGATAAATTCCTGATTGTGTACTTAGATGACATTTTGATTTTCTCGGATGATTGGGAGTCTCATGTGAAGCAGGTCAGAACGGTGTTTCAGGTCCTGCGTGCTAATTCTTTGTTTGTGAAGGGATTAAAGTGTCTCTTTGGTGTTCAGAAGGTTTCATTTTTGGGGTTCATCTTTTCCCCTTCTACTATCGAGATGGATCCTGTTAAGGTCCAAGCCATCCATAATTGGACTCAGCCGACATCTCTGAAAAGTCTGCAAAAGTTCCTGGGCTTTGCTAATTTTTATCGTCGCTTCATCTGCAATTTTTCTAGTATTGCTAAACCATTGACCGATTTGACCAAGAAAGGTGCTGATTTGGTCAATTGGTCTTCTGCTGCGGTGGAAGCTTTTCAAGAGTTGAAGCGTCGTTTTTCTTCTGCCCCTGTGTTGTGTCAACCAGATGTTTCGCTTCCGTTCCAGGTCGAGGTTGATGCTTCTGAGATTGGAGCAGGGGCCATTTTGTCTCAGAGAAGTTCTGATTGCTCGGTGATGAAACCATGCGCCTTCTTTTCCAGGAAGTTTTCGCCTGCTGAGCGAAATTATGATGTTGGCAATCGAGAGTTGCTGGCCATGAAGTGGGCATTCGAGGAGTGGCGTCATTGGCTTGAAGGAGCTAAGCATCGCGTGGTGGTCTTGACTGATCATAAGAACTTGACTTATCTCGAGTCCGCCAAGCGGTTGAATCCTAGACAAGCTTGTTGGTCGTTGTTTTTTGCCCGTTTTGACTTTGTGATTTCATACCTTCCGGGCTCTAAAAATGTGAAGGCGGATGCTCTGTCTAGGAGTTTTGTGCCCGACTCTCAGGGTGTATCTGAGCCGGCGGGTATCCTCAAAGAGGGAGTAATTGTGTCTGCCATCTCCCCTGATTTGCGGCAGGTGCTGCAAAAATTTCAGGCTAATAAACCTGATCGTTGCCCAGCGGAGAAACTGTTTGTCCCTGATAGGTGGACGAATAAAGTTATCTCTGAGGTTCATTGTTCGGTGTTGGCTGGTCATCCTGGAATCTTTGGTACCAGAGAGTTGGTGGCTAGATCCTTTTGGTGGCCATCTCTGTCGCGGGATGTGCGTACTTTTGTGCAGTCCTGTGGGATTTGTGCTCGGGCTAAGCCCTGCTGTTCTCGTGCCAGTGGGTTGCTTTTGCCCTTGCCGGTCCCGAAGAGGCCTTGGACACATATCTCTATGGATTTTATTTCAGATCTTCCCGTCTCTCAAAAGATGTCAGTCATTTGGGTGGTCTGTGATCGCTTCTCTAAGATGGTCCATTTGGTACCCTTGTCTAAATTGCCTTCCTCCTCTGATTTGGTGCCATTGTTTTTCCAGCATGTGGTTCGTTTGCATGGCATTCCGGAGAATATCGTTTCTGACAGAGGTTCCCAGTTTGTTTCGAGGTTTTGGCGAGCCTTTTGTGGTAGGATGGGCATTGACTTGTCTTTTTCCTCGGCTTTCCATCCTCAGACTAATGGCCAGACCGAACGAACCAATCAGACCTTGGAAACATATCTGAGATGCTTTGTTTCTGCTGATCAGGATGACTGGGTGTCCTTTTTGCCTTTGGCTGAGTTCGCCCTTAATAATCGGGCCAGCTCGGCTACCTTGGTTTCACCGTTTTTCTGCAACTCTGGGTTCCATCCTCGTTTCTCTTCAGGGCAGGTTGAGTCTTCGGACTGTCCTGGTGTGGATACTGTGGTGGACAGGTTGCAGCAGATTTGGACTCATGTGGTGGACAATTTGACTTTGTCCCAGGAGAAGGCTCAATGTTTCGCTAATCGCAGACGCTGTGTGGGTCCCTGACTTCGGGTTGGGGACTTGGTTTGGTTATCTTCTCGTCATATTCCTATGAAGGTTTCCTCTCCTAAGTTTAAACCTCGTTTTATTGGTCCGTATAGGATTTCTGAGGTTCTTAATCCTGTGTCTTTTCGTCTGACCCTTCCAGATTCATTTTCCATACATAACGTATTCCATAGGTCATTGTTGCGGAGATACGTGGTTCCATCTGTTGATCCTCCTGCCCCGGTTTTGGTGGAGGGGGAGTTGGAGTATATTGTGGAGAAGATTTTTGATTCTCGTG
Organism: Ranitomeya imitator; assembly: GCF_032444005.1. Taxonomy (NCBI): domain Eukaryota; kingdom Metazoa; phylum Chordata; class Amphibia; order Anura; family Dendrobatidae; genus Ranitomeya; species Ranitomeya imitator. The sequence continues at coordinate 641,820,740 of NC_091283.1, read as the reverse complement.
TTTCAAGGCGGAAACTCCAGTATCTGGTTAAGTGGAAGGGTTATGCTCAGGAAGATAATTCCTGGGTCTTTGCCTCTGATGTCCATGCTCCCGATCTTGTTCGTGCCTTTCATGTGGCTCATCCTGGTCGTCCTGGGAGCTCTGGTGAGGGTTCGGTGACCCCCTCCTCAAGGGGGGGGTACTGTTGTGAATTCTGTGGCAGAGCTCCCTCCTGTGGTCACAAGTGGTACTTCGGCTGGTTCTCTCTGTGAGCTTCCGTTGGTGGAGGAAAGTGGCACTGCGGCTTCTGAGTTTCCTTCCTCAGGTGATGTGGTGAAGTCGTTAGGTGCTTCTCTATTTAACTCCACCTAGTGCTTTGATCCTGGCTTCCAGTCAATGTTCTAGTATTGGACCTGTTTCCTCCTGGATCGTTCCTGTGGCCTGCTGCTCTGCATAGCCAAGTTCCTCTTTGCTATTTGTTTGCTGTTTTTTTCTGTCCAGCTTGTCAATTTGTTTTTTTCTGCTTGCTGGAAGCTCTGGGACGCAGAGGGTGTACCTCCGTGCCGTTAGTTCGGTACGGAGGGTCTTTTTGCCCCCTTTGCGTGGTTTTTGTAGGGTTTTGTGTTGACCGCAAAGTTACCTTTCCTATCCTCGGTCTGTTCAGTAAGTTGGGCCTCACTTTGCTAAATCTATTTCATCTCTACGTTTGTCTTTTCATCTTAAATCACAGTCATATGTGGGGGCTGCCTTTTCCTTTGGGGTATTTCTCTGAGGCAAGGTAGGCTTATTTTCTATCTTCAGGCTAGCTAGTTTCTCAGGCCGTGCCGAGTTGCATAGGCAGCGTTAGGCGCAATCCACGGCTGCCTTTAGTGTGGTTGGAGAGGATTAGGGATTGCGGTCAACAGAGTTCCCACGTCTCAGAGCTCGTTTTTGTTTTTTGGGTTATTGCCAGGTCACTGTATGTGCGCTGACCTCTATGTCCATTGTGGTACTGAATTACCTTTCATAACACTTTGCGCTGTTTGTCGCAGACACATAGTGATGCAGCCATGATGACCAATGCATCCTTAGTCGTTAAACAAAAAGAAAAGAAACATGCAACTACGCAGGGATCACAAAAATGTAACAAAGTTTATTAATAACATGTCTTAAGCCACATATAAAGATTTAAAAACACTTAAAAAACCAACACAAACAGAAATAATACTAGTTAGCCCAAGAAAAACCACACAGAATTCCCAGGCCCCACCTTACTCCTCACTAGAGCTAAACCCTTCCTGTTAATAATCTGGCAACAAATATCACCAAGCAATATCTTGCCCCGGTATACCTATAATTATAGTACCCACAAATACAAACATGAGCAAAAATCTCCAATACAAGGAAAGGGATACTAATAAGGCAGTAATGCAGGTAAAGACAAAGCTATTACAGAGCCAGAAGGGAGGTAGACATATCACTATAAAGAACCCACGATACACATAATCATAGTACACCCTAAATGGACAGGCTCATATTACATGATCAAGGTTCAATCATACCGCTCAGGAGGACATATAGCGAGGAGAGAGCCGGTTCCCATGTGGTCAACCCGACGCGTGTCGTCACAATAGTGACTTCATCAGGGGTAACAAGGATAATGTGGCTAGCATACGCTAGATTATATAGTAGTTACTTACTTAACGATCACATACAGCTGTGTAAGGATTCCTGCAAGGCACCAGCCGCCACCACACGGTAACAGACTGCCAGCGTCCCGGAAGTCCTAACTGCGCATGCCAGGTGGTCGCCTAGGCAACATGACTCCACCATACAATGCGCACATATATAGATGTAATGAAAACCGATATCCCAGGTAACTGGCGATATCTACCCAGTCAACCGCACCACTAGAGGTAAATTGCCTCAAAGTATTACCAGTCAAGTGCCCCCGGGCACACGGTACCATTGCGCAAGACCGGAAGTGTCCCATGTCCCCGCAGCGCAGGGGAATAGTTTCCATGGTGACACACCAAATAGCCCTTTGTGCGCAAACTCCAGCCCCTCGCCGCAAATCCAGCACCCGAGCTCACCACCTACTGGTACATAGAGAGGGGGACAAACATCGGGACGGTGCGCCGCTACGACGGGGCCCCATCGCGCATGCGCACCGCCCACAATTGGCCCAACCTCAAAGATATCAGCTGAGTATCCATCCCTGGATGCAATAGGAAAACCTATTAGCAAAAACTCCTCCCATCAGACTCTTAAATCCCCAAACAAAGGCAAGTATAAGCCCCACATACACAATACTGATGGGGGAGGTGGGGCATACATTAAATCATAACCACTGCAGCCCCTCTATTTAGTATCTAACCAGTAACCAAAAAGTAGACATAAAGAGATATACAGAGACCCATCAAAGTGGGTCCAGTTGCCTCACTAAATCCTATTGCTCCACAAAACTTAACTATCGCAGGGTGTGAATAGAGGTCCTAAACGGGAAAACCCTGTAAGGTAAGCTCAGACCGGCAAAAACCCATACCCTTCTTTTTCTTATCTTGTATAGTTTTTATAAATCCCGTACTAGAGGGTGCGGCAGGAGACCAATATAACTTCACACTTTTCTGGCCAAACCACTAAGACATATAATAATGTCAAAGCGGCGATAGTTAAAATTAACCAAAAGATCTTTCCCCAGCTGTACCATATCTCAAAGGGTATTACAGCAGTGCAACCATGCCCAGACTACTTCATATAAGGGTTTTGTCATTATGCTCATGTTCAAACAGAGTCTTAAGCATCAGACATCACAAAAATGAAAAAAGTGAAAATACTGAAAAATGAGAAAATGTAACCATGAAAAAGAGAGAACAGATACATCTTAAAGTTGTTTATAGAACCCCGTAAATAACAGTTCCTCATTCAATCCCCTCGGTGCGAGACTCTTCAGTCTATAGATCCATTTGGATTCACAACGTAACGATTGGTCAAATTGCCTCCTCTGATGGTGGCATTCACGTTCTCAAGTCCCATCACTTTCAGGCCTCTAGGGTTATCACTATGCACTTCCAAAAAGTGTCTCGCCACTGATGTCAGTTTCTTCCCCCTTGAGAGGTCCTGTCTGGCCATATTGATATTCGAGATGTGCTGCTGGCATCTCCTCCTCAGTTGTTGGGATGTCTGGCCCACATATAGTTTGGGGCAGTCGCATAGTAGCACATACACAAGATTTGTTGACCTGCAGTTGAAATAAAAGTTACACTTAAGCGGAGATGGTAATACATCAATTGAAATTTCCTCTTGTGCAATCATAAATTGGCACACATTGCACCCCTCACAAGGAAACGTGTCCCTAATCTTCTGACCCGTCCTTAGTTTACTTTTGGGGCGTTGATAGTGACTATGGCACAGTTGATCTTTCAAATTAGTGGCTCTTCTTGCCACCACTTTAGGGGATGGTGTAATGTGTAATGCCAATTTGGGCTCACTGAGAAGGATGTTCCAGTTTTTATTCAAAACTCTATATATCTCAGACCACTGATTGTTATAAGTGGTAATCAAACAAAGTGGTTGAGTTAGTTCACGCTCCTGTCGACCAAAGAGGCTAGGTCTATCCTTTTGCTTCGCCGCCTGAAAACCCCGAGATACAATTTTCCGCGGGTATTGCCTGCTGGTAAAGCGTGTAGTGAGATCTCCCGCCAGTCTTAAAAAATCATCAGTAGAACTACAGTTCCTGCGGAGTCTCAAAAACTGACCTTTAGGGATACCTTTCTTCTGATGCACCGGATGAAAGCTGGAATAATGAAGAAGGTTATTTGTAGCTGTCGATTTCCGATATAGACAGGAGGAGACACGATTTTCTTCTATTGTAAGCTTGATGTCCAAAAAGTCTATGGTTTGTGAGGAAATTACAGAAGTCAGTTTAATGTTGAGCATATTTGAGTTCAGATCCTGAATAAACTCCTCACATGCAGATTGTGACCCTGTCCACAAAAACACCACGTCATCTATATAACGTCGCCAAGTGGCAACATTACTCGAAAACATTACATGTTGGTACACCACGGTCTCCTCCCACCACCCCAAAAAGATGTTCGCGTAAGAGGGCGCACACCGCGCCCCCATCGCGGTCCCGGAAATCTGTCTATAATATTTTCTATCAAAGACGAAATAGTTTTATCCAAGACAAAATGCAGCAATTCCAATAGGAAGAGATTATGCTCACCATTCCCATGTTGTTTATTCAGGTAGAAGGAGATCGCTTGAATACCGAGATCATGGGCTATGCTCGTGTACAAGGATTCAACATCCAAACCAACCAGCAGGGTACCCTCCAGAACCGTCAAGTCTTCAAGATGCATCATTAGATGTGCTGAATCCCTTATGTAGGAGTCCAAGGAGAGGGCCAGAGGTTGCAAGAAATGATCTAAATAGATACAGGGTCTTTCCATGATGCCCCCAATGCCGGATACTATCGGCCTCCCCGGAGGCCTGTCAAGTGACTTGTGCACTTTCGGCAATATATAGAACGTGGGGACCACCGGATAATGAGTAACGAGAAACTCCGCTTCCCTCTTGTTCAGAATACCCTCTCTAGTGGCCTCTTTTATGAGATGATCCAATTTGCCCTTGAATACCCATGTGGGGTCTGAGGGAAGAACATGGTAGTTGTTCGTGTTGTTTAATTGACGCAGCACTTCAGTCGAATACATTTCATGAGGCCAAAGAACAACATTCCCTCCCTTGTCTGCCTCACGGACTAGGAACTCTGTGTTGTTACTCAGCTCCTTCAAGGCTCTCCTTTCTCCAACACTTAAGTTGTTATGTTTTAAGTTGTCCAGTTTTAAATCTTCGATGTCTCTGCAGACACTCTCGAAGAAAATCTGTACAGCTGGAAAGACCTTCTAGTAAACCTAGTCCGATCTGGTGTGCTGTCGCTTTCCTGTAGCAGTTCCAGGAGATCCCTAAATGTTTGTCTCTCATCTTCAGGGAGTGAGTCCACCAGAGAGGGTTTATGATACAGAAGTTTAAACGTCATCTTCCGACAAAACAGGGACAAGTCTTTAACTAGCGTGAATTTGTCCAAGTGGTTCGTAGGTGAAAACGATAGTCCTTTCATCAAAACAGATTTTTCTGAGTCCGACAAAACATGAGAGGAAAGATTAATAATTTGTAATTCTTCAATCTTGGAGTGTATTGATGTACTCTCCACGGCTATCGCCTCCGATTGAATCTCGTCTCTCTCTTGTGTATTGGTGACCAATTGTGGCGATTCTTGCCTTTTTGTCGTGTGGGTCCGTGACTTACGTCTCCCCCTCCTCCTCCTACGCCGCCTCCGGCTCCCTCCAGGTCGCTCATGTCCAAGGACAAAAAATCACTGGAGGACAGTTCACATCTGGGCAGTTGCACGGATCCATTGCCACTAGGGCCTGCTTGGGCTTTGGCAGTGTACCGTCTGTTACCATGATGTACCCACTTGAAAACTTGATCTTTACCGAAGTCCATTTTATCCCTGTAAAATTTGTTCCTCTTCCCACTGATGATATTTTTCTCAAACTCGTCCAGTGTCTTCTTTAATTTTACAAGGAAAGGGTTGACCAACGTTTCTTTATCAAAAGCCTCCAGTTTGCTTTCACTAGTTTTAATATCCTCCTTTATTTTTGTTAGGAGCATTTGATCATGTTCAATGAGCATGTCCATAAGAATCCCAGAACACTGCAAAAGCCCTGTCTCCCAGACCTTTTTAAATGACCCCGTAACCTCCCAAGCCGGAAAGATCTGCACCCGCAGGCCCCTGGGCACTAAACCTGTTTTCTTATACTCCCCAAGGCTTCTCAGATTCCACCATACACGGGTCAAAGTCTTATGCAAGTTAGTAATTTCCAAAGAAACTGTTTGAAATTCTGGATTACCACCAAACGCCATAACTCCATCACAAGATGTTGAAAAAATACCATGTGCCTGCTGGCTCCAAGCATCCTCCCTAGCTGTCAGATCCATAATGTGATTCTACTCAGTGCAATAGCTACAATAATAGTATAGTACAGATGTGCCAACACTCAAGAAGCGGGGGTCACAAAAACCACCCCAAAAAAGTACACTAGTAAACTACTAAGACAAGGGCACCATCCAATATTCTAGTAACAGTGCTCAACCTGCTGACCAATGCATCCTTAGTCACAACTGTGGCTGTGACCGGCAGCGTTAGTGGATCTGCAGCTTGTAGGGGTGGCAACGTTGCCTAGCCTGCACCTTGTTTGACACTGCAAAAGATAAACCAACTCACATAATCTGCCAACTTTGTAAGAAAAAACTGAGTAGAGGGAAAAAGTGCAATAATTTTACTACATGTATGAATTTTCACATGCGCAATGAACATGCGTTACTCTGGGAACCCCACTGCGTTAAAATGTGGACCAGGGGACCTCAACAACCATCAGCTGTCCCATCAATTGCACCTGCTGCTTCTTCCTCCTCCTCCTATGAAGCAGGTCTCTGATCGCAGAACCTCGGGTTCTTTACCTGCTCCAGTCACGCTGACCAAGACCCCACCGTCAACTGTAATGGAAGCGGACATGCCTGCTCTTTTTGACTGATCTCAGAGAACAAGCACACCATAACTTTCTCAATCCACTGTAACATCTCCAGCTGCACCTCCCTCACGGTCCAGTAGTTTGTCCAGTTCACCATACTCTGCCCTCTCTCTGCACTGCAGCGAGCCCATGGTCCCACAGTTGTCACCTAAAAGATTGCTTCCTCCTACACATGACAATGCTAAGAGCTTGAATTCCACTATCTCCAATCTGTTGACCATGGAAGCGTTGCCTTTCTGCCTGGTAGATACAGACAGTTTACAAAAGCTAATGGCAGTTGCAGTCCCCAGTACCAATTGGCCAGTCGCCATTACTTTTCTAAGAAAGCTGTGCCTGCACTACACTAACATGTTGCAGACAACATCACCCATTCCTTGACTAAATCTATGTTTGCCAGGGTACATTTCACCACAGCCACTTGGACGAGTAAGCATGGCCAAGGGCGTTACATCTTGCTGACTGGACACTGGGCGAGTCTGGTGGCTGTGGGGGCAGGTGCTGCTCAAGTCTTGGAATCCCCAAGGCTTGCAGGACAAACCTCTATATTTCACACTTCCTCCACTGCTTCTGCCTTCTCTAGGGCCTCCACCTGCGCCTTCAACCTCAGCCTTAATGAGACACGCGTTCCAACAGTGCAAAGCAAATCCCCACAGTAAAGAAAAGTCCTTACTGAGAACTGGAAGAGCCGGGAAAAATATGTAGACAATCCTCTTATCAAGCTGAGACTGAAGTTTATTCGGAGATACGCAGCAGAACAGCACATGGAAAAGTCAGCGAAACAAAGAATGCAGGCATGAACAGACAGATAAACTAACACTGAGATATCTGGTGATGCTGTGGCATGGCGGCAGACTGGTGATGTTGTGGCCTGGCAGCAGACTGGCGATGTTGTGGCCCCAAACAGCAGTAACTGGGGCTTTTTATACATGATACAAAGAAAGCACATTGCAGCAAAATGTCATGTACATGATAACTTCATACTTCGGAGAAAAACATATATTCAATAATCTCCCAATATCTTCCCTCACGTAATCTTCGATCCTCCCAAGGCCTCCTACTCTCCTTCACACTTATTCGTTCCTCACACAACCGCCTCCAAGATTTCTCCAGAATATCCCTCATGCTCTGGAATTCCACTCCTCAACACGTCCGATTATCCACCACGCTCGGATCCTTCAGACGGAACCTGAAAACCCATCTTTTCAGGAAAGATTACAGCCTGCAATAACCATTCTGCTGCATCACCACCACACGAGCTGCCACCTCACCACCACCAGAGCTGCTGCACCCCCAACCTTGTCTCTTCCCCATTATCCCGTAGAACTGGTCTCAAACTGCATTCCTCATGGGCTGCAAACAGGTCATGTTTTCAGGATTTATTTGTACTGCACAAGTGATAATTTAATCACCTACACACATGATTCCAGCACCTTGTACAATGAGAAGGAAATCTTGAAAACACGCATGGTTTGAGGCCCTCTAGGAATGCAGTTTGAGACCCCTGCTGTAGAATGTAAGTCCGCAAAGACAGAGTCCTCTCCCCTGTGTTCCAGTCTGTCATCATAAATGTATTTACTGTAAACGATATCTATAACTTTGTATGTAACCCCTTCTCATGTACAGCATCATGGAATTAATGGTGCTATATAAATAAATAATAATATATTCAAGAACAAAGCATACAATGGTTAAATGTAATGATATTAAGGCTTTTTATCCTAAACTTCATTAGAATTCGTAAATCTACATATTCCTCTTAAGATACCGTTACACTAAACGATTTACCAATGATCACGACCAGCAATACGACCTGGCCATGATCGTTGGTAAGTCGTGTGGTCGCTGGAGAGCTGTCACACAGACAGCTCTCCAGCGACCAATGATGCCGAAGTCCCCGGGTAACCAGGGTAAACATCGGGTTACTAAGCGCAGGGCCGCGCTTATTAACCCGATGTTTACCCTGATTACTATTGTAAAAGTTAAAAAAAAACAAAAAACAGTACATACTCACATTCCTGTCACGTCCCCCAGCGTCAGCTTCCCTGCACTGTGTAAGCGCCGGCCGTAAAGCAGAGCGGTGACGTCACCGCTGTGCTCTGCTTTACGGCCGGCCGGCGCTGACAGTCAGTGCGGGAAGCTGACGCCGGGGGACGTGACAGGAATGTATGTACTGTTTTGTTTTTGTTTTTTAACTTTTACAATGGTAACCAGGGTAAATATCGGGTTACTAAGCGCGGCCCTGCGCTTAGTAACCCGATATTTACCCTGGTTACCAGTGAAGACATCGCTGGATCGGCGATCCAGCGATGACAGCGGGTGATGCGACCAAAAAAAGGTCCTGATCATTCCCAGTGACCAACGATCTCCCAGCAGGGGCCTGATCGTTGGTCGCTGTCACACATAACGATTTCGTTAACGATATCGTTGCTACGTCACAAAAAGCAACAATATCGTTAACGAAATCGTTATGTGTGAAGGTATCTTTAGCCACTGTCGTTAATCACATCACACTTCTTAACCCTGTCCCATAATTCCCACTATATTGACCATTATACAGTTAGGGCCAGAAATATTTGGACAGTGACACAATTTTTGCGAGTTGGGCTCTGCATGCCACCACATTGGATTTGAAATGAAACCTCTACAACAGAATTCAAGTGCAGATTGTAACGTTTAATTTGAAGGGTTGAACAAACATATCTGATAGAAAATGTAGGAATTGTACACATTTCTTTACAAACACTCCACATTTTAGGAGGTCAAAAGTAATTGGACAAATAAACATAACCCAAACAAAATATTTTTATTTTCAATATTTTGTTGCAAATCCTTTGGAGGCAATCACTGCCTTAAGTCTGGAACCCATGGACATCACCAAACGCTGGGTTTCCTCCTTCTTAATGCTTTGCCAGGCCTTTACAGCCGCAGCCTTCAGGTCTTGCTTGTTTGTGGGTCTTTCCGTCTTAAGTCTGGATTTGAGCAAGTGAAATGCATGCTCAATTGGGTTTAGATCTGGAGATTGACTTGGCCATTGCAGAATGTTCCACTTTTTGGCACTCATGAACTCCTGGGTAGCTTTGGCTGTATGCTTGGGGTCATTGTCCATCTGTACTATGAAGCGCCGCCCAATCAACTTTGCAGCATTTGGCTGAATCTGGGCTGAAAGTATATCCCGGTACACTTCAGAATTCATCCGGCTACTCTTGTCTGCTCTTATGTCATCAATAAACACAAGTGACCCAGTGCCATTGAAAGCCATGCATGCCCATGCCATCACGTTGCCTCCACCATGTTTTACAGAGGATGTGGTGTGCCTTGGATCATGTACCGTTCCCTTTCTTCTCCAAACTTTTTTCTTCCCATCATTCTGGTACAGGTTGATCTTTGTCTCATCTGTCCATAGAATACTTTTCCAGAACTGAGCTGGCTTCTTGAGGTGTTTTTCTGCAAATTTAACTCTGGCCTGTCTATTTTTGGTATTGATGAATGGTTTGCATCTAGATGTGAACCCTTTGTATTTACTGTCATGGAGTCTTCTCTTTACTGTTGACTTAGAGACAGATACACCTACTTCACTGAGAGTGTTCTGGACTTCAGTTGATGTTGTGAACGGGTTCTTCTTCACCAAATTAAGTATGCGGCGATCATCCACCACTGTTGTCATCCGTGGACGCCCAGGCCTTTTTGAGTTCCCAAGCTCACCAGTCAATTCCTTTTTTCTCAGAATGTACCCAACTGTTGATTTTGCTACTCCAAGCATGTCTGCTATCTCTCTGATGGATTTTTTCTTTTTTTTCAGCCTCAGGATGTTCTGCTTCACCTCAATTGAGAGTTCCTTTGACCACATGTTGTCTGCTCACAGCAACAGCTTCCAAATGCAAAACCACACACCTGGAATCCACCCCTGACCTTTTAACTACTTCATTGATTACAGGTTAACGAGGGAGACGCCTTCAGAGTTAATTGCAGCCCTTAGAGTCCATTGTCCAATTACTTTTGGTCCCTTGAAAAAGAGGACGCTATGCATTACAGAGCTATGATTCCTAAACCCTTTCTCCGATTTGGATGTGGAAACTATCATATTGCAGCTGGGAGTGTGCACTTTCAGCCCATATTATATATATAATTGTATTTCTGAACATGTTTTTGTAAACAGCTAAAATAACAAAACTTGTGTCACTGTCCAAATATTTCTGGCCCTAACTGTATGTCTATTTTCCAATATCACTACAATGAATACACTTATGTATTACCGTATGTTACCATTTTTCTATTATCTCATTGTCCTGCAGCTAATCCATTTAACCTGTGTGTATGTCCACTATACCTGCTAATAGCTATGATCTTATCTGGTGTCTATAATCTGTCTAGGGCTTCCAGAAGTACATCTTATTAGCTTTTTAGAAGCAGAATCAGTTGGTTTCTAACTTTGCACAAGATGGCTGCTAGAGCCAACATGGCGGCTCAGGATATGAGGACTTCTTATTCTTATTCTCTTACAAGTCCAGAGTATAACCTTTACAGTGATGTGTGTGCATAAGGGCAAATATCCCTAAAACAGCACAAAAACAGAATAAAAAGTCATTCAAATTTTAGTCTAAAAAATGAAAGTCCCATAATAGTTAAGTATTTTGGTCCATGCTTTGTCTTTTTCTTCTCATTCTTTGGTTTCTGGATTTTCTCGATCTTTTCCCCCTCTCACACTAGCAGAGTCCCACTGTATAGTGTGAAGCTCCTTCCCTCGATCATCCAGTAGGTTAATGGTCCCAGGAGTCAAATATGAAAATCTTCGGCTCACCTGGAGAAAATAGAAAAAAAGTGGAGTATCAGTCCTTACCAGAAATCTCAGTAGGATAATCAGGAAGTGTACCACCTGATCAAAATGAACAATTTTAACACCTTTGCGCCTTGATTTGTTAACCTTGCGCATCCTTAAAACTGTGAGGCCAATTCTTTTGAGTAACAAAGATACCTTCCCAATTAGCTCCAGGGTCCCGTCTTTCTGAAATTTTTCACCATGACCTGAGCTCCTGTAACAAATTTAGAGTCATAGGATTCTTCAGTAGGATCTGCACAGCTTTTTGCCATCTGAAAAGCAGCATAATGTTGAAGGTGTCTAATGTGCTGCTGTACTTGATGTTATTAACCCAGTGATTACCTTTTTCTTGAATCATTTTGGACAATTTGGACTTTAGGGTCCAGTTCATGCGTTCTACCATCCCTGCAGATTGCGGATGATAAGGGACATGAAACCACTACTGGATCCCCAACAGAGCACAAATGTGCGTCATAACCTGCTCCACAAAATGAGGGCCATTGTCACTTTCAATTATTTTAGGGAAACCACAATGTGAAAAAACATTTTTCAACAAGAGTCTGGCCGTGGTAAGGGCAGTATTGTTAGTGGCCGGGAGTGCATCTATCCATTTAAAAAAGAAATCCACTAAGACCAGGGCATATCGGAATCCACCTTTAGCAGGAGGAAAGGGGCCAATGAAATCAATTTGGATAGACTGACAGGGACCCCCGCTACTTGTATTCTGCGGATATGAGGCTTGCCTTTTCCTTTGGGATTGTTCTGTAAACAAATAAGGCATTCATCATGTATCTCCTGGCACAAAGCTCGTAATTGGGGATGCCACATTTTGTGGCTCCAGTGAAGCCTCTGGTCCTGGATGAGCAAAAACTGAATGGCTAAATTTAATCAAAGGCTTGATCATTGTGGGGATGTAAGGCACCAGCCTGTCATTAACCCTTTTGAAATACAGGCACTCCCCATTTTCAATGGGCAGGGACTCACAGGAATTGAATAGGGATGAGTCTCGATCCTTCACCTGTGCCTTTGTGAGGTCTTTGAAAAGGAGAAAAAACACGGGGGGCTCTTGGGGCTTTTTAGTGACTGCAACGACAGGGGATATTTGTCACTGACTGTAAGGGCAGCTTTGGCTGTGTGATCCACATATGCATTGCCAAGAATGTGGGGGGCAGGAGTGAGCTTCTGGTGACCTTTTAATTTTACAGAAAGACCATAAATTTGGGAATTCTTTGCCCCTGCTACACAATATGTCTGAGAATATCTGCATGTTGTAAGGGCTTATTTTGTGACTCTGCCATCCCCCTCAGGGCCCAAACATTGAGATACAGAGTGAGGGAGGAAACAAAAAACCAGTAGAGCTGCTTCAAATTCAGCTCTGTGGGCAGGGAAGTGACCTGGGAGTCTATACTGCAGCAGCAGCTGCTTGGCTGGGAACCACACAGCGAAGCCTGTTGCGTAGTGCCCCTCATACCAATACCGATCTCCGTTGATATAGGCACAAGGGATTCCCTCCTGGAAATCTGCTCAGAAGGGAGAAGGAGTGACATTAGCCTGTTCAATTTAAAGGGACACTGTCAGCTGAATTTGGAGGGAACAATCTTCAGCCATGGAGGCGGGTTTTTTGGGTGTTTGATTCACCCTTTCCTTACCCGCTGGCTGCATGCAGGCTGCAATATTGGATTGAAGTTCATTCTCTGTCCTCCATAGTACATGCCTGCGCAAGGCAAGATTACCTTGTGCAGGCATGTACTACAGAGGAACAGCAAGTCCCACAGGACTGCACAAAAGAACGCACATCCCGCGACAAAGACGGCCACCAAAAGGACCTACCAACCAAATCTCTGGTACCAAAAATCCCAGGATGGCCAGCCAACACAGAACAATGAACCTCAGAAATCACTTTATTAGTCCATCTATCAGGAACAAACAGTTTCCCCACTGGACAGCGGTCAGGTTTATTAGCCTGAAATTCCTGAAGAACCCGTCGTAAATCAGGGGAGATGGCAGAAAGAATCACTCCTTCCTTCAGAATGCCGACCGGCTCAAGAACCCCAGGGGAATCAGGAAAAAAACTCCTAGAGAGGGCATCCACCTTAACATTCTTAGTACTAGGAATGTACGAGACCACAAAATCAAAATGGGAGAAAAACAGGGACCATCAAGCCTGTCTAGGATTCAGCCGTTTGGCAGACTCGAGGTAAATCAGATTCTTATGATCGGTCAGGACCACAATACGGTGCTTGGCCCCCTCAAGCCAATGTCGCCACTCTTCAAATGCCCACTTCATAGCCAACAACTCCCGATTGCCGACATCATAATTACGTTCCGCAGGTGAAAACTTCCGAGAAAAGAAGGCACACGGTTTCATCAAGGAACCATCAGAATTCCTCTGAGACAAAACGGCCCCTGCCCCAATCTCAGAAGCGTCAACCTCAACCTGAAATGGAAGAGAAACATCCGGTTGGCGCAACACTGGAGCAGAAGTAAATCTACGTTTAAGCTCCTGAAAGGCAGAAACAGCCGCAGGGGACCAATTCGTCACATCAGCGCCTTTCTTCGTCAAATCGGTCAGAGGTTTAACCACACTGGAGAAGTTGGCAATGAAACGACGATAAAAATTAGCAAAGCCCAAGAATTTCTGAAGGCTCTTCACAGATGTGGGCTGAATCCAATCATGGATGGCCTGAACCTTAACTGGATCCATTTCTATAGATGAGGGAGAAAAAATGAAGCCCAAAAAAGAAACCTTCTGCACTCCAAAGAGGCACTTTGACCCCTTCACAAATAAAGCATTATTACGGAGGATCTGAAATACCATCCTGACCTGTTTCACATGAGACTCCCAATCATCGGAAAAAATCAAAATATCATCCAAATATACAACCATGAATTTATCAAGATAATTCCGAAAGATATCATGCATGAAGGATTGGAACACAGATGGGGCATTAGAGAGTCTGAATGGCATCACAAGGTATTCAAAATGGCCTTCGGGCGTATTAAATGCAGTTTTCCATTCGTCACCCTGCTTAATACGAATAAGATTATATGCCCCTCGAAGGTCAATCTTAGTAAACCAGCTAGCCCCCTTAATCCTAGCAAACAAATCAGTAAGCAAAGGCAAAGGGTATTGAAATTTGACCATGATCTTATTCAAGAGGCGATAATCAATACAGGGTCTCAAGGAGCCATCCTTCTTGGCAACAAAAAAAAAACCTGCTCCCAATGGTGAAGAAGATGGCCGAATATGCCCCTTCTCCAAAGACTCTTTAATATAGCTCCGCATGGCGGCATATTCTGGCACAGACAGGTTGAAAAGTCGGCCCTTAGGGAACTTACAACCTGGAATCAAGTCAATAGCACAATCACAGTCCTTATGCGGTGGAAGGGAACTGGATTTGGGCTCATCGAATACATCCTGAAAATCAGACAAAAACTCTGGAATTTCAGAAGAGGGGGAAGAGGAAATAGACATCAAAGGAACGTGACCATGAACCCCCTGACAACCCCAACTAGTCACAGACATGGATTTCCAATCTAACACCGGATTATGTACTTGTAACCATGGAAAACCCAGCACAATATCATCATGCAAATTATGCAACACCAGAAAACGACAATCTTCCTGATGGGCTGGCGCCATGCGCATGGTCAGCTGTGTCCAAAACTGAGGTTTATTTTTAGCCAACGGTGTAGCATCAATGCACCTTAAAGGAATAGGGTTCTGCAAAGGCTGCAAGGGGAAACCACAACATCTGGCAAATTCTAAGTCCATTAAGTTCAGAGCGGCGCCTGAATCCACAAATGCCATGACAGAAAATGATGATAATGAGCAGATCAAGGTCACAGATAACAGAAATTTAGGTTGTACAGTACTGATAACAGAACTAGCGATTCTCTTTGTACGCTTAGGGCAATCAGAATTAACATGAGCAGAATCGCCACAGTAAAAACAAAACCTATTCTGACGCCTGAATCTTTGACGTTCAGCTTTAGTCAAAATCCTATCACACAGCATAGGCTCAGGGCTCTGCTCAGAGGACAACGCCACAGTGTGCACAACTCTGCGCTCGCGCAAGCGCCGATCAATCTGAATGGCCAGAGACATAGAATCACTCAGACCAGCAGGCGTGGGGAACCCCACCATAACATCTTTAACGGATTCAGAAAGACCCTTTCTGAAAATTACCGCCAAGGCATCCTCATTCCATTTAGTCAGTACAGACCATTTTCTAAATTTCTGGCGATATGATTCTGCCGCTTCTTGACCTTGACCCAGGGCCAACAAGATCTTCTCAGCTTGATCCACAGAATTAGGCTCATCATACAATAACCCCAATGCTTGAAAGAAAGAATCAACATTAAGCAAAGCAGGATTGCCAGTTTCCAGGGAAAATGCCCAATCCTGTGGGTCACCACGCAGCAGAGATATGATGATTTTAACCTGCTGAATGAAATCACCAGAAGACCGGGGTCTCAATGCAAAAAAACAGTTTACAGTTATTTTTGAAACTCAAAAATTTGGATCTGTCACCAAAGAATAAATCAGGAGTGGGAATCCTAGGTTCTAAGGCAGGAGTCTGAACAATATAATCTGAAATACCCTGTACCCTAGCAGCAAGCTGATCCACACGAGAAACTAACTCCTGAACACTCATGTTATTACTAGGTTCCGCAGCCACCCAGAGATTAAGAGGGAGGAACAGGCTAAGGAAAAAAAAATGGCTCAAAACCTTTCCTCCCTTCTTCTGAGATGCAATTAACTCATTGTTGGCCAGTTGTACTGTTGTGATCTGGTGGCCTTTGAGCAGCATGAGACGAACTCTGGAGAAGGTGGTCTCTGTACTGACCGCAAACCCTGAACTAGCAGCGCAACTAGAAGTAGCTGTGGGGGGTACCTAACACTCCCTAGACCCCTCAACACAGCCTAAGAACTAACTACCCCTAAATACAGAAACAGGAAACCTATCTTGCCTCACAGAAAATCCCCAAAGGATAGATAGCCCCCCACAAATATTGACTGTGAGAGGAGAGGGAAATAACATACGCAGACATGAAATCAGGATTTAGCATAGGAGGCCATACTAGCTAAAAAGAAAGAATAGAACAGAGTACTATGCGGTCAGTATTAAAACACTAGAAAATATCCACCACAGAAAATACAAATCACCACATCTGACTAAAGACATGGAGGGTATATCTGCATCTCCAGATACACAGCTTGGCTGCAAAAAAATCCTTCACAGACAAAGCTGGACAAGACCAAACATGAAAATGCACAGAACTATAAGGTCCACAGCAGGTGGACAGCAAAAACAAAGCCAGGACTTATCTTTGAAGAAAAGCACCGCAAACAGGAGAGACCAGAAGGGATGTGAATCCTCCAAAAACAATGGACAACTGGCACTGACTAAAGGATAAAGCAGGACTTAAATAGCCCAGCCCAAATGGCAAAAAATGGATACACCTGATAAATGCTGCGATCCAACTATCGCAGCACTACCACTCATAACCACCGGAGGGAGCCCAAGAGCAGAATTCACAACACCTGTCGGGCATTGGCTGGGTATTTCCGCCTGCATTCCAAAGACTGGGTTATAGACAATTGAACGCTGTACTGGGACAAGTACGTGGATGGGATTGCTGATGGTGCTGCTTGACTGTGGGCCACAACAGGTGCAGGGCTAGAGGCATCTTCACATGCACGGTGTACTGGGGATTGGCTTCTACGCAAAACAGTGGAAGCAGTGGTGTGACCAGCAGGCAGTGGTCCCAGAGCCTGGGGTTCAGCCCACAGTCGGGTGCTTTTCTTGCATGTGCCTGATCATGCTGGTGGTCAGGCTGGTTGTTTTACGACCCCTGCTGATGCGGGCATGGCAGGTGCTGCAAATGGCCTGTTTGGGGTTATCGACAGAGTCTTTAAAAAATAACCAGACTTGGGAAGATCTCACAGGTGGAATGAGAACTTCACTCATGTTGGTGTTACAGGGAACGGATGCACGCCTTCTGTCTGGCCACCACACTGCTTCTTCCTGCTTGTTGGAGGGATATGCCTCCTTCCCCATTTGTGCTGCTGTCCTCGCTATGCATGTCCTCCTGCTGGGTTGGGTCAGTCACTATGTCATCCACCAAATAGATTAATGGCTGCACTCAAAATTAATCTGTGCTAGAGCAAGGAAATGTGCGATACATGAAATGGGAATAGCATAATGGCTTGTGAAATATATGAAAAAACACATGAGATTCTTAGCACAAGATTTGGCCAAAAGTTGTGAGCCCATCCACCAATCGTCAAGGTAATCTCAGAACGGATGGGTACCTGAGCTGAATGCCTAGTGTGAACACTTACCTATGGCTAATAACGTGGTAAAGCCTGCTTATATAGGAAGCTCAGAACCAACTGTGTTTGGATGTAATTAATGTAATGTAATTAATGTAATTAGCCATAGGTAAGTGTTCACACTAGGCAGTCAGCTCAGGTACCCATCCGTTCTGAGATTACCTTGACGATTGGTGGATGGGCTCACAACTTTTGGCCAAATCTTGTGCTAAGAATCTCATGTGTTTTTTCATATATTTCACAAGCCATTATGCTATTCCCATTTCATGTATCGCACATTTCCTTGCTCTAGCACAGATTAATTTTGAGTGCAGCCATTAATCTATTTGATATATGACTTTTTTTTGGTTATGCACCAGTTCAGATTAGATTGCTGTTCAGTCAGTTTTTCTATATTTACTATGTACTATTTTTTCTGACTTGAACGCTCCGCCCTTCACCATGCTGTGATTTTAATTACATCCAAACACAGTTGGTTCTGAGCTTCCTATATAAGCAGGCTTTACCACGTTATTAGCCATAGGTAAGTGTTCACACTAGACAGTCAGCTCAGGTACCCATCCGTTCTGAGATTACCTTGACGATTGGTGGATGGGCTCACAACTTTTGGCCAAATCTTGTGCTAAGAATCTCATGTGTTTTTTCATATATTTCACAAGCCATTATGCTATTCCCATTTCATGTATCGCACATTTCCTTGCTCTAGCACAGATTAATTTTGAGTGCAGCCATTAATCTATTTGATATATGACTTTTTTTTGGTTATGCACCAGTTCAGATTAGATTGCTGTTCAGTCAGTTTTTCTAGACTGTGGAGACCTGGGTGTCGTAACCAGTGCCTTCCCCCCTCCCATCAGCCCCGTAATGAAACACACACAGTCCTAGGTGGGTTGAACAGGTCGGTCACAGTTTATTAATTAAATAATCGGAGAAAGGGCAATTACATATCGTAACGAGCGGCTCGCGCCGAGCTCCTGTCCGTGATCGACAGGGGAATTGGCCCAACGAGCGGTTACGATCTTTGCCCTCCTCCGCTTTTTCCGCTGTGACTTAATAAAGGTTACCAGGGGTTAGTTCTATCAACATGAGTAATAATTTTTTTTTTTTTTTTATAAACTTACAACATAATTCACACATTTACATTCTCCTGCGGGTTAGTATCATAATCAGCCTTTAAATGGGAGGGTGGGTGGGACAAAAGCTTCCAGGTGTCCTGCCGAGAGTGAAAGAGAAAGTTCTCGGCCGGACACCTGGATTTAACCCCTGTAGGAGTGGCCGTAGGACCCCTCCCCTCTAGTGCCCACTGGCCGGCTGGGGGTCTTCCCATTAATGCATCACTAAGGGGAGTGATGCTAGGGGGGATCTGGCACAGACCACCTTTTCGTGCTGCTCTCTATGTGCTCCCCAGTCAGAGACGCGCACCTTATACAGTACCGCGTCTGCCAGACTGTGGAGACCTGGGTGTCGTAACCAGTGCCTTCCCCCCTCCCATCAGCCCCGTAATGAAACACACACAGTCCTAGGTGGGTTGAACAGGTCGGTCACAGTTTATTAATTAAATAATCGGAGAAAGGGCAATTACATATCGTAACGAGCGGCTCGCGCCGAGCTCCTGTCCGTGATCGACAGGGTAATTGGCCCAACGAGCAGTTACGATCTTTGCCCTCCTCCGCTTTTTCCGCCACGGAGGATCCCGTGTATTAACTACGCGGGACTCCGACCCCACCCCTCGATGTTAGGGCCTGTTCAACCCCATCCTGTAAATCAGACAGAAAAATATCGAGGCCAATGTCCGTTAGGTGAACTCCGTCCGGTCTTAATTGTGGCGTGTTATCCCCTTGTAACGGGAGGTGACGAATCACGATATCGCCTCTTCCTCTCACATATTTTCCAATCCGAGCATTGAATTAACCCCTTGTCCGTTCTATGGCTTTTTTTTTTTTATCTCTTGCTCCTCGCCAGACGGCCCGTGGTGTTATATCCGACCACACCAGTATCATGTTCCTGTAAAGACAGCTGAACCGATGCATATCCGTTGCCACCCATTTGTACAATTCGGCCACCTTTTGTTTGCCAAGGTCATTGCCACCCGCGTGTATCACCATTACCACAGGGCTTTCCGCCCTCCTTGCTATGCCAACCATCTCCTTGAACACCTGTTTCCACTGGAGGCCTCTGATACCCCTCCAGTTAACTTTTATGCCCAGGAGGTAAAGATTTGTTCCTCCTGGCCGCAGTTTGGCCCTCTCCTTGGCCCAGTAAACGTAGGAATCTCCTACAAACCAAACTTCAACCCCTGTAAGAGACAACACATGTTAATTAAGCAAGTCAGGTCTTATGTATCTGGCGAAGTATGCGGACTTCCAACGACCCATTCTCTGCGCCTCGGCCTCTGACACTCCTGCCTTAGCTGCCGCTGTGGCCGCCCCTATGCGGAACGAATGTGTTCCGTACTCCTTTGGATTAGCATAGCTTGAACATCGCCTGGAATTGGTACTTGGTCAGAGGTGACATGTCTTTATGAGTGAAGAAAAAATCTACCAGCGTGTCTTATCACGGCGTATCTTCTAACCATTTTTAGCGGACAAGCTGGGCCATCTGTAGTTAACTAGGACCCATGTGCCCCTACCGGTGGGATCGCATTTGGACTTTCGAACCCTGATGCGCAGGGCGTCGCTGCATATAACTATGCCCTCATTAATTAGGCCTCCTTCCGACGCATCTTTTGACCGCGGTAGCAATTCGCTGATACACAGTGCTCCGAAAAAAAAAACGGTCGCAAAAGCTGCCACTGTGAGGGCCGCCTCATATTGCGACGAGCAGACTGACGGGGATATCGCAATCAGTTCCTGCAATAGTCTCAGTGAAATGGGGCGGCGACATTCCTGGCTTGGCTGAAGCCTTTTCCCACCTTTTATGGCTTGTCTTATGCAGAAGGACTTAGTTACGTCTACCCATCCCAATAGTTGAAAGAAAAATGCTAGCCCCAATAATTTCCGTTGTGCCGAGGTACCCGACGCCCAGCCTTCCCTCATCCGTAATAAAAATTCACTTGTAACCGCGCTTCGTGCTCTGTCGCATTCGTCGACTGGCCTACCAATAAATAAAGAAGAAATTTACTTTCACTGGGGATAGAACCCATGTTTCCCACTCTTCAGTGAAAGAGCTTAACCACTCAGCCTTCAGCTGAACTGGATGAATTAGTGAGCGCCACTCCTCCCAAGCCTTACCATACACCTGCTAGGCCCGGATTAAGGGCATCAATGTTTGGCCACTGTGTCCCGCAGGGACAGTGGACACAGAATACCCCGGGGTTGCGCGTTGGGCTGCTGGATTCTGAAAGCCTGCCAATTGGAAAACAACAATGGGTTAATGATATTATCGTCTACTTCCGCCACCACGGTGGCTCTACACCAGATATTGTTTTCAAGGCATATCATCGCTAGCCGGCGCAAGAGAGCGAGTATGGGCAAGGATGAAGAAGACATGTGATTTAAACTCTTCGCTGTTTTCGTATTTTTAGTTTGGAAACGAATGTTCATGTTTCTCAACTGATCGGCCCAGATCTCCACCGCTGCTACTACCGCAAACAATTCCCGTAGGGCCAGGTCTTGCCCCCACTTTGTTGTCGTCCATTTCTCTGGCCAACCAGATTGGCACCATTGTTTTTTATAGATTGTTGCCAAAACCCTCTGTTTTGTTCCACCCTAATGTCAGCCCTAATTCTTTGCTTGTGATCTCTCTAACCATGACGCCCGTGTGACCGTTGTACGATTGTAAGAACGTCTGCCATACCAGCAGATCAGCTTTTAGCAAACGAGTGAGCCTAATTCTATGGCCGGGCTGAGAAGCGCCTTTTGTTGCCAGAGATAGTCTGCGTGAGAATGCTCTGCCGACAGGCATTACACGGCAGGCGAACGTCAATAGACCCAATAACGCCTGCATTTGCTGTAGGGTTACCTTCTTAACTTCGCGGAAGCCTTTCAACATTTGTTGGTTTTTTTTTTGTTTTTTTTTGTATTCTATCCTCTGGTAAGCGGAACACCATCATGTTGGTATCTATTTCGATGCCCAAGAAGGGCAATACATTACATGGTCCCCCCGTTTTTTTCGGTGACAATGGCACGCCGAATTTGAGTGAGATAGATTTGAATTTTTCTTGTAAATCGGAGCAGAGATTAAAATCACTGGGGCCGACGAACAGGAAATCGTCGAGGTAGTGAATTAGGGATTTACTGTTCGTCTCGTACTGAACTACCAATCTAGGAAGGTGCTGAACAGCTCGAAATAGTGACACGAGATGGAACATCCCATCGGGAGGCACATGTCGAAGTAATAGTGTTGGTCCACTTTGCAGCCCAGAAGGTGGAAACATTCGGAGTGCACGGGTAGTAAACGGAATGCCGATTCAATGTCAGATTTTGCTAGCAGGGCGCCGGGTCCGGCTGCCCGGACTAGTTCTACCGCTTTATCGAAAGACGCATACGAGACAGAAGCTTCTTCTGGGGAAATAGCATTGTTAACCGAATCGCCCTTTGGGTGAGATAAATGATGCATTAAACGGTATTTACCGGGTTCCTTTTTTGGTATGATGCCTAACGGAGAAATTTTAATGTTTTTGAAGGGGAGCGACTTAAAGGGGCCTGCTACCCTACCCAATTCTACCTCCTTCCCAATTTTTTGTCTAAGAATTTTGGGGAATTCGCGAGCCGATTTTAGGTTATCGGATAGGGTTGGCGTTCTTGTTAGTCTAAAGGGAATAAAGAACCCGTCGGAGAAGCCTGATTGCAGTTGCTGAGCCGCTTCCTTATTGGGGTAGAGCTTTAGCCAGGGGGCCACCCATAATACAGCCCAATACTGCGAAGGCCTGGAGCCAATTATTCATGGTTAATCCGATTTTTGATCTCCCCCTATCGAAACCACTATCGTTAGCTTTATCCACCGTTTGTTGGTCCGCTGATAACAGCGACCATATGTCAATATAATCGTTGCCCTTGATTTTCTGTCTAATTTCCTGATCTATAATTAAAGCTATTTTTGATCCAGATCATTTGTTCACCACTTTTCCGTTTGGATGTGATAGTTGTAGGCTCAACTCCTTTACCGCTGAAGTTAGCTCCATTTCCTTTATGTTAACCCTGTAGCGTAAGATTTCCTCGTTACCCTTGGCCCACTCACCGCTGTGTGACTCTGGACGAGTGTGCTCCGATCCTGGAGGAACCCCCGCAGATGTTGACGGGGTGATGTCGCAGGACGGGGAAACTCTGGCTCCCGCTACAGCGAGGGATTGGCCGATGTGCTGTCCGATGCACTGAGTATCGTGCGTTGGAGCCCGATTACTACCACGTGGTGGCGGATTAATGGCTCTGTCTTCAGCGACTGCATTGCAGTTGTCGTGGCTGGAAGCCGCGGGGGATTGTCCTTCCCTGGCTGATAGCCCTAGCATGTGAGCGTGATTTACGGGTTTTTTCACGTGCACGATAACTCCTATACGGGCTCTGCGATACTTCGGACCCCTCGGATGTTGCTGATGACAGCTATCCTGAGGCCCGCGATCTGCGGCGGCTCGTATGGGAGCTGCGTCTGCGCCGGGAGGGGTGTTTAGAGGGGTACAGCGGATGGCGACGGGAGTTATCATATGAGGATTGGGAAGACGTTCTTCCGTCGTCACTAAGCGGGGGGGATTCTAACATTATTCCAAGGGGGATTAAATGACAGTATATGGCCCCGTAGTACTAATTAGAAGGAGGAGGGGGGGGGGATGTTAAGAGATAACTGTATTCAATCCCATTGCTGGGCTTTGACGGGGCAGCGGTTAACGGATAATCTTTATTATGAATTTGGGCTGTGGGGGGAGGTGTGAATGTGTCCATGTTTTTTGTGCTTTTACTGATATTTCGCAGTGATTCGCGTTGTGCAGCTGTTGAGCGCCCTGCTCGGTCCTATTGGACCGAACAATGCGCTCTTCAGATGCCTTGAGCCTTGTACAGCCTGACCCATGATACCCCCGTGCAGGCATTAGTGCAACGTCTGCCGGGGGGTAGGCTGGGGGTCAGGCCTAGTTACGCAGTGATTCCCGTTGTGCAGCTGTTGAGCGCCCTGCTTGGTCCTATGGGACCGAACAATGCGCTCTCCAGCTGCGCTGTAACCGCTTCGTCCCGACCCCTGATACCCCCGAGCAGGCATCAGCGCGACGTCTGCCGGGGGTGGGCAGGAGGTCAGACCTGGTGAGAAATCTGTGGACCGTGGGGCGCTATTGGTAGCCTCCAGGTTACCCCTTGCGGGCGGTATTTATGTGCCCGCAGGGAAAGTAACAGAGGCCTGGCCGGCGCTGCTACCAGCGCTGATGAGAGGCGGTGACCGGACGTGGGCGGGGACAAGAAGTCGGTGGGCGGAGCTTCCACCGAGCGTCGGACCGATGCAGCAAGCGGTGCCCGAGGACGCCGGCCGCGGCGAGGCCGCCCTTTCACCGACCTGGAGCCGCTCCGGGGCGCGGGGTAGGCGGGCAGACCGCCTTCCCCCCCGCACAGCCGCGGCACCCGCCGGAGCGGCCAGGGAAGGAGGCGAAGCCTCACGCCGCCCGGCGCCGCTAGCCAGCACACCGCCGGCCACCAGAGGCACAGGGGGAGGAGGCGATGCTGCCAGCTGCACGGCGCGGGCCGCGACGCCCGGGGGATTACCCCTCGTTTGCGATGAGTGCGGCGCCCGGCCCTCCCCCGCCGCTTCCTGAGGGCCGCCTTCTGGAGGCCACCTGACCGCCGGCAGCAGAGAGCCTTCGCACATGGCTCTGGACAGCTCCGACCTCCAACCCGTCGGGAGCCGGCGGGCTGGCACGCAGCGGGGGTGAGCTAGGCCTAGGGGGGGGACCCGGAGACGCAGGGGGGGAGGGAGGACAAATTTTCCGGACCGGATAAGGGAACAGTGAGCAGGGGGTCAGGAGAGGGCACAGGGAGGTGAGCCCTGATGCCTATGAAAACGGCCTGAAGCCAGAACTCACCTTCCTGCACCGCTCTCTTCAGCAAGGCCTCAACAAGAAGGGGGTCCGACATCACAGCAGGGACAGACAAAAGCTTCCAGGTGTCCTGCCGAGAGTGAAAGAGAAAGTTCTCGGCCGGACACCTGGATTTAACCCCTGTAGGAGTGGCCGTAGGACCCCTCCCCTCTAGTGCCCACTGGCCGGCTGGGGGTCTTCCCATTAATGCATCACTAAGGGGAGTGATGCTAGGGGGGATCTGGCACAGACCACCTTTTCATGCTGCTCTCTATGTGCTCCCCAGTCAGAGACGCGCACCTTATACAGTACCGCGTCTGCCATATTTACTATGTACTATTTTTTCTGACTTGAACGCTCCGCCCTTCACCATGCTGTGATTTTAATTACATCCAAGCACAGTTGGTTCTGAGCTTCCTATATAAGCAGGCTTTACCACGTTATTAGCCATAGGTAAGTGTTCACACTAGGCAGTCAGCTCAGGTACCCATCCGTTCTGAGATTACCTTGACGATTGGTGGATGGGCTCACAACTTTTGGCCAAATCTTGTGCTAAGAATCTCATGTGTTTTTTCATATATTTCACAAGCCATTATGCTATTCCCATTTCATGTATCGCACATTTCCTTGCTCTAGCACAGATTAATTTTGAGTGCAGCCATTAATCTATTTGATATATGACTTTTTTTTGGTTATGCACCAGTTCAGATTAGATTGCTGTTCAGTCAGTTTTTCTATATTTACTATGTACTATGTCATCCACCACCTCGTCTTCCACATCCGCACCCTGCTCCTCCTCCTGACTTTCTGACAATTGTGTCTCATCATCGTTCACCTCTTGTGACACTTTCCCACCATCGCCTTCATGTGACTGGGGCTGGTCAAAGCTTTGGGCAGCTCTACATGCGATCTCATCTTTCTCCACTTTAAGTTGACAGGCAGAGATGTCTGAATCTTGAAATGGAAAACTGATCAGCTCTTCAGAGTGTCCAAGTGTGGGATCAGATGTCT
Source organism: Ranitomeya imitator (assembly GCF_032444005.1). NCBI lineage: Eukaryota > Metazoa > Chordata > Amphibia > Anura > Dendrobatidae > Ranitomeya > Ranitomeya imitator. The sequence continues at coordinate 641,795,028 of NC_091283.1, read as the reverse complement.
CAGGGCACTCGGCATGGTGGGAGGAAGGAGGATCAGGGTGAGGAATATCCTGGCCACACTCACTGCTACTCAGACTTGACCGTCTGGAAGATAAGGTGATGGTGTCTAAGTGACTGGAAGCATTATCCGCTATCCAACCAACAACCGTTTCACACTGCTCTGGCTTCAATAGTGATGTGCTGCAGTCCCCTAGAAACTGGGACAGGAAGGTCGAGCGAGAAGATGTGGGTCTTTGTTGTTGCCCACTTTCACCTTGCCCATGGCCTCGTTCTCTGGATGCACCATCAGTACCACGTCCACTTCCCCGTCCCTTGCCTTAACCATTTTAAATGGACTACTGTACTATTTCAAAAGCTCAACACAAATGTCTTTATTAGTAGCGAAATAATATGTGATCAGTATGCCTGCAAATTTACGGTTTTTCAAACCCAAACACCAGGCAGGCCTCAGCCTGACCTAACGGACTGTATTCAATTTTTGTTTTTTTTTTATTTAAAGTTAATTTATGCTAAATAGTGCTGTATAGAATGTGAGTATTACACAGCCAAAAAGTAAGTACACCAGCCTCTAATGCCCAAACTTAGAGCACAGAGATATATGACAGCTGTAACGGAAATACCACACTGGCAAATCTGTGGCCTTTCAATTTTTTTATGCTAAGTAGCACTGTATAGAATTTGAGTATCACACAGCCAAAAAATAAGTACACCAGCCTCCAATGCCCAAAATTGAAGCAAAGAGATATATGACGGCTGTAACGGAAATACCACACTGGCAAATCTGTGGCCTTGTAATTTTTTCTGGATGCGAAATAGTGCTGTATAGAATTTGAGTATCACAGCCAAAAAATAAGTACACCGGCCTCCAATGCCCAAAATTGAAGCAAAGAGATATATGACGGCTGTAACGGAAATACCACACTGGCAAATCTGTGGCCTTGTAATTTTTTCTGGATGCGAAATAGTGCTGTATAGAATTTGAGTATCACAGCCAAAAAATAAGTACACCGGCCTCCAATGCCCAAACTTAGAGCACAGAGATATATGACGGCTGTAACGGAAATACCACACTGGCAAATCTGTGTCTTTTCAATTTTTTTTATGCTAAATAGCGCTGTACAGAGTTTGAGTATCAGACAGCCAAAATATAAGTACACCGGCCTCCAATGCCCAAACTTGGAGCACAGAGATATATGATGCCTTTTCGGTGAATTTAAAAGACCCCCCCCCAAAAAAAAATGGGGCACAAGGGTAGCACACACAACTATGCTACGTATGCCTGACAAACTATCACTTTTCAACACGCCTCAGTCTGACAGAACAGACTGTATTTTTTTGGAGGGGGGGGATTTGTGGAATAAAAAAATTGGTATATAGACAGTAAATAAGCTACAGCAGCAACAGCAGCAAGCAGTTATGGAGCTTTGGGGGGATGCAGTGGGACCAATGGACGCACATACAGTGCCTGCAAGCCTCGCACTGATGTGGATATGCTGTTCCCTGCCTACCTAGCGCTGCAATATCGGGATACACGAATTAGCCCTAAAAAAGACTGTTGGTTTATTTTGAGTTGTGGATGTAAGAGTTGCAGACCTACACCAACTCTAAAACCACGATTGTGACCCTCTCTCGGCAGCAGCTCTCCCTACTCTCGCTGAAACATGAACAGAATGCAGCGAGCAGGGCGGAGCCAGGTCTTATACTCGGGATAATGCTGTACGGCCCAGCCAATCACTGCACAACCACAACAAAGATGGCTGTGGCGTTTCATGGCCTGGCAATCCCTGCACCGTGATTGGGTCTCTAAAGTCCACCAAAAACGCGGGGTGGAGACTGCAGTTACCGCCGAATAATCCCTGAAATGCTAGCTGCTCGCCGAGTACCCCGAAACTCGGGCGAGAAACGAGTAGTGGCAAGCACGTTCGCTCATCACTATTCAGCACCACCTTTGGAACCTGCCGTGTCCATCTGTGACATAATTGCTCTCAGCTGCTGCATCTCACATCCCTCCCTCTATGCTTCCTCTGCTAGCTTTAGCATCTCATTCAGCTTTTATAATCTCTCCCCCCATACACTGCCCCTCCCTGGGTGATCACATTAACATGTTGTGCAGGCTGCCTATCAATAGCCCGATCGAAAGCTACGACTGTCTTACACAAAGCCGCTACCCGGCTACTAGCTTTCCCTAGTGACTTTTTCTCTTGTCTAGTTCCGTTTTCTTCTGTGAACCAATGCATACAATTTAACCATGTGGTTTCAACATTAACCCCCTCTAGATGGGGTGTGCTAGCATGCTTCTCTGCCTGATTCCGTAGACACTCCATACTAGTGGCCTACAAGGAAGAGTTTTCTGTGTAGCTGGTATCAACAAGTGCAATTCAAGCAAAAGTTAGATACTCACACCTGTCTGGAGGACCCACTGGCAGCTTGAGTCGACTAAAAGAGGTGTGGTTGCGTTTCCAGCCTCTCTAGCTACGCTTGCCAAGTGTCTCCCCTTACCTTTTAAAGCCTCTTGCATGAAACTTCTCACGTCCTTGTAGATAACTCACGTAGAGGTTTCTTCTTGGTTGAACATATATTTTATAGGCCTTTTTTGTAGTTATCAAAATCAGGCAGACTTGGAGCATTTCAAGAGCGGTTCTTTTTCAGGCTGGCTTACTTTGAGCGATTAATGCATTGCCACGCATTTTTTTTTAAATATATTTTTCACCCTTCGAGCCTCAAGCCCTCATCCACAAATCCTTCCAGTGGTTCTTCTGGAGCTAGTTCTCTGGAGCCACTCCTCCTGGCTCAGGCTTCGCCACTTGTAAGAAAGTCCTTACTGATAGCTGGAAGAGCCGGGAAAAATATGTAGACAATCCTCTTATTAAACTGAGACTGAAGTTTATTCTTAGATATGCAGAACAGTACATGGAAAAGTCAGTGAGACAAAGCATGCAGGCACGAACAGGAGTGGCAGACAAAGTAACGCTGGTATATCTGGTGATGGTGTAGCCTGGCAGCAAATTGACAATGCTGTGGCCCCGAACAACAGTAACGGGCTTTTTATACATGATACAGACAAAGAAAGCACATTGCAGCAAAAGGCGTTTACATGATAACCTCATACTATGGAGAAAAAGATATATTCAAGAACAAAGCATACAATGGTTAAATGTAATGACATTAAGGCTTTTTACCCTAAACTTCATTTGCATTTGTAAATCTCCATGTTCCTCTTAGCCACTGTTATTACTCACATCACACTTCTTAACCCTGTCCCGTAATTCCCACTATACTGACAACTATATATGTCTGTTTTCCAATATCACAACAAATATACTTATTACCATACGTATGTTACCATTTTTCTATTATCTCATTGTCCTGCAGTTGATCTATTTAACCTGTGTGTATGTCCACTATACCGGCTAATGGCTATGATCTCATCTGGTGTCTCCAATCTGTCTAGGGCTTCCATAAGTACATCTTATTAACATTTTAGAAGCAGAATCAGTTGGTTTCTAACTTTGCACAAGATGGCTGCTAGAGCCAACATGACTGCTCAGGATATGAGGACTTCTCATTCTCTTAGGGTACCGTCACACAGTGCCATTTTGATCGCTACGACGGTATGATTCGTGACGTTCCAGCGATATCCATACGATATCGCTGTGTCTGAAACGCAGCAGCGATCAGGGACCCCGCTGAGAATCGTACGTCGTAGCAGATCGTTTGGAACTTTCTTTCGTCGCTGGATCTCCCGCTGTCATCGCTGGATCGGTGTGTGTGACACCGATCCAGCGATGCGTTCGCTTGTAACCAGGGTAAACATCGGGTTACTAAGCGCAGGGCCGCGCTTAGTAACCCGATGTTTATCCTGGTTACCATCGTAAATGTAAAAAAAAAAAAAAACAGTACATACTCACATTCCGGTGTCCGTCAGGTCCCTTGCCATCTGCTTCCCGCACTGTGACTGCCGGCCGTAAAGTGAAAGCAGAGCACAGCGGTGACGTCACCGCTGTGCTGTGCTTTCACTTTACGGCCGGCAGTCAGTCAGTGCGGGAAGCAGACGGCAAGGGAGAGACACCGGAATGTAAGTATGTAGTGTTTGTTTTTTTTTACGCTGGTAACCAGGGTAAACATCGGGTTACTAAGCGCGGCCCTGAGCTTAGTAACCCGATGTTTACCCGGGGACCTCGGCATCTTTGGTCGCTGGAGAGCTGTCTGTGTGACAGCTCTCCAGCGACCACACAACGACTTACCAACGATCACGGCCAGGTCGTATCGCTGGTCGTGATCGTTGGTAAATCGTATAGTGTAACGGTACCCTTACACCTACCACCTCAGTACTGCACAACCAGGGCTCACCGCAATCATGCAGTGTTAAAATTGATATGCCTTGGAGATCAGTTATACAGCTGAAGAGTTGTGGACAGCTCTCCATGCAGAGTTTGAGCAATGTCTGTCTCTGCTGAACCTGCATCCAGGGAAAGCAGTGTCCAAAAATGGTGTGAACCTGGTGGTGGCCCTTCGGCGAGACAAGCTCACACACATGCCTTGCATGGCTCCGTCCTCAACCTCGTGGTACAGCGTTTTCTCTGCCACTATCCTGGCCTGGGTGAGCTGCTGCAGAAAGCACGGAAACTGTGCTCATTTCTGCTGTTCGCACCCTTCAGGACATCAACTTGCATGAATACAGAGGTCTTTGTCCATGCCAGTTAACAGGTTGGTATGCAATGTGCTAATATGGTGGAATTCCACTCTGCACATGTTGCAGCGACTGTAGCAACAGCAACGAGACCTGACAGTGTGTCATGCCATACAGCCTGGGACAACGCGTTATGGACCTGGCGCATATCACGTTTATGCAGTGGGCACAGATTAAGAATCTTTGCACCCTTCTGCACAGTTTCAAATAGGTACGAAGATGGTTAGTGCCGACAATGCCATCATCAGCATCACTATTCTGGTCTATATGCTGGAGCAGACTTTGAACAGCCTGCGGGAGGTGGTGGTCCTAGAGGCAGAGGAGGATGCAGAAGGAGTAACAAAGTTCAAGACTGTCGTCACACAGGCAGGTGACAAGGGAGTGTGGATTACTGCAATCGACGAGGGCTGGTGATAACAGACAAACTGTTAGTGAAGGTGCAAGATCCAACGAACAAATGGAGGAGGAAGAGGTGATGGGTGACCAACTGTCAGGAGATGAAGATAATCATCCCCTATTTTTCGTGGTTGGCTGGAGGGGACGGAAGCATCAGTATTACCCAGCCACCAACACAGCATGGGCTTGGACCCCAAGAAATAGCCCGACATATAAGTTCCTTCTTGCTGCACTATCTGCAACATGATTACCATATAGTTATGATTCGAAATAGTGCTGACTACTGGGTTGTCACTCTGTTAGATCCACGCTATAAGACCACATTTTTCCAGATGCTTCCCACCCTGGGAAAGGGACCAGCAAATGCTGGAGCATCAAAACACGCTTTTACAGAACCTTAAGGTGTTCCCCAAGACAGTAGTGTGGCACACAGTGGGCATCGCAGCTCTAGACTTCCAACCTCCGGCACTTCAATCTGTCAATGCCAAAACATTAGCAGTAGAAGCAGCTGCAGTAGTGTTAGTGGAAGAATCAATTTCTGTGAGTCCTTTTACACTTTTTTTAGACCAGTTTGTGCACCAGAACAGAGACTAAGTCTGACACGTGGTGAACGAAGAGAGGATGGTGCAGTAGTATCTCCAGGGTGGGCCATTTATATGGATACACCTAAATAAAATGGGAATGGTGGATTATATTATTTATTTATATAGCACCATTAATTCCATGGTGCTGTACATGAGAAAAGGGTTACATGCAGGGTTATAGATATCATTTACAGTACACATTTATGATGACAGACTGGTAGAGAGGGGAGAGGACCCTGTCCTTACGGACTTAAATTCTCCGGGATACTGGAGAAGAGACAGAAGATCGGGGATGCGGCAGCTCTGGTAGTGGTGAGGCGGAAGCCCAGCGGTTGGTGAGGTAGCAGCTCGGGCAGATGGTGAGGCGGCAGCTCGGGCAGATGGTGAGGCGGCAGAATGGTTATTGCAGGCTGTAGGCTTTCCTGAAGAGATGGGTTTTCAGGTTCCCTCTGAAGGATCCGAGGATGGTGGATAATCGGATGTGTTGAGGCGTGGAATTCCAGATGGGGGATATTCGAGAGAAATCTTGGAGGCGGTTGTGTGAGAAACAAATAAGTGCGGAAGAGAGTAGGAGGTCTTGGAAGGATCGAAGATTGCATGAGGGAGATCGTGGGAGATTAGTTCAGAGATATAGAGAGGGGACAAGTTGTGGATGGCTTTGTAGATCAGTGTTAGCAGTTTAAACTGGATTCGTTGGGGAATTGGGAGCTAGTGGAGGGATTTGCAGGGAGAAGCAAGGAGTAGCGAGGAGAGAGGTGGATTAGCCAGGCAGCAGAGTTGAGGACAGACTGGAGTGGTGCAATGGATTTAGCAAGGAGGCCACAGAGGAGGGTGTTGCAGTAATCGAGGCGGGAGACGATGAGGGCATGCACAAGTTTTAGTAGATTGTGGAGTCAAGAAGGGATGGATTCTGGCAATATTTTTGAGTTGGAGGCGACAGGAGGTGGCAAGAGTTTGGTTGCGCAGTTTGAAGGACAGGGCAGAGTCAAGAGTTACCCCGAGGCAGCGGATTTCAGGTGCAGGAGAGAGCGTGGTGCTGTTTACCATAATAGATAAGTTAGGGGGGGATACGCAAGATGGGGATAAGGATGTCGAGTTCGGTTTTGTCTACATTGAGTTTTAGGACGCGAGAGTTGAAGGAGGATATGGCTGATCGACACTCCGGGATTCTGGACAGCAGAGAGGTGGATCTGAGTGTTGTCCGCATACAGGTGGTACTGGAAGCCATGGGACTTTATGAGTTTTCCTAGGCCAAGGGTATAGATAGAAAAAAGTAAGGGCCCTATGACAGAGCTTTGAGGGACTCCAACAGAGAGAGGGCGGGATGAAGAGGTAGTGCGGGAGTGAGAAACGCTAAATGTGCGGTCGGAAAGGTATGGGGCGATCCAGATGATGTCCATTGATATCAACTTCCTGCTTGTGGCACATTAGTATACTGGAAGCCTGTGCTAGCATTTCTTCTGCGGTGCTATCAGTGTGTCAAGAGTGGGAGAAGGGGGTTGCATTGACAATCCAACACAATGGACAGCACTTTGAACAAAGTGGTCATAAACTAGTATGTGCCACAAACAGGAAGGTGATATCACCAACCATTCACATTTTATTTAGGTGTATTCACATAAATGGCCCACCCTGTAGAACTGAATAATAATACCATAAGTGAGGGTTTGGACCTTTTCACATTGTGGTCTTCAAAAATGGATAAGTGGCCCGAGCTCACCTCTCATGCCTTGGAGATTTAATCATGCCCGGCAGCCAGCATTCTCTCAGAACATGTCTTCAGCGCTGCTGGTGGTGTCCTGATGGATAAGCGCAGGCGGCTATCCCCTAAAAGTGTAGACCGCCTTTCTTCAAGCTGAACAAGTCATGGATCTCCAAGGACTTTTGCATCCTCAATCGCAGACTGTACAGACTAGGCGATAACGCTTTTTTTTTTTTTTTTAGTATGCTGCATTAATGTTGCGTAACTGCACTGTGGTATGTTTAGTGTGACTTCTGTGCTTGCTGTTGCTGCAGATGTTAACACAAATTTATGATAATGAACAGTAATGGTTGGTCTCTATCTGCTGGGTTGGCTGTAGTGGAAGATGTGTCGGTCCCTATTATACTATTTCTACTCTCGTGAAATTTATGTCACTTCGGTGGTGTCAGACCCTCATTTTTTAAATTTGAAGACTCCTGATTAGGTCTACATCTGGGGATAGGCTGTAGTGAAAGATATCGTTCTCCATTAGGCTAGGTTCACATTGCGTTAGTGGGTGTCCGCTGATGGAATCCGTTACATAGCGCCACTAACGCAATGTAACGGATCCGTTAGCACACCCATTGACTGCAATGTATGTAACGCATCCCTAACGCATGCCATTTTTGGCATGCGTTAGCGATGTTGTTATTTTCTGACAGACCTCAAACGCTGTCTGCAGCGTTTTTGGGTCCGTTCTCGCTAGCACAGATCGGGCATCTGCGCTAAACGCGATCCCTTTTTAGACACTGTGTTAACGCAGTCCGTTAGCGTATGCGCTAGACGGACTGCACAACGCAAATGTGAACCTAGCCTTATACTATTTCTAATCTGGTGAAACTGATGCCACCTCAGTGATGTCAGGCCCTAATTTTTAGAAATGTAAACACTCCTGGTAGGGTGTCCATGTCATGGGTTGGCTTTAGTGGAAGAGATGTCGATCCCTATTGTACTATTTCTACTCTTGTGAAATTGATACAATAGCAATGTGCTTAGTACTTGAATACACAGGCGGTGCACAGGCACTTTAGCCAGTCTTAAAGGGAACCTGTCACCTGAATTTGGCTGCATGCTGGCCGCAATATTGGATTGAAGTTCATTTTCTGTCCTCCGTAGTACACGCCTGCGCAAGGCAATCTTGCCTTGCGCAGGTGTGTACTACGGAGGACATAGAATGAACTTCAATCCAATATTGCGGCCAGCATGCAGCCATTGGGTAAGGAAAGGGTGAATCAAACACCTGAAAACTCCACCCATATGACCGAAAACCGGTCCCGCCAAATTCAGGTGACAGGTTCCCTTTAAAGACTTAGGAACGTTACATCATGCGCACTAGAAAGGAGAGCTGACTGCTGGGAAAGGAAGGCACATACAATAACGCTTACAAAAACACTGTAGCAAGGACAGGTGATTAACAATAAGATGCTTTCTAGTCTTCAACCTGATTGTCCAAGTGTGGCTTCCTCTATTTGGTTTGTTGACCCTATTCTGCAGGGGTCCCCAACTCCAGTCCTCAAGGCCCACCAACAGGTCATGTTTTGAGGATCTCCTTAGTCTTGCCCAGGTAATAATTGCATCACCTGTGCAATACAAAGGAAATTCTGAAAACATGATCTGTTGGTGGGCCTTGAGGACTGGAGTTGGGGAGCACTGCACTTTGCTTTTCTTCTCTCTCGCATCTAGCACCATCCCATTTTTTCACTACTCTCTTCTAACCACTTTTTCCATCCTTTGGTGGTAGAACAAAAATTACTTTTAGAGAGGTGAAAGGCTTAGCCTTCTGTACTTTATGTTTACTCTCTGTATGTGCTGTTGAACTGCTATGGAACCTGCTTACCTTTTTCGCACCAAGCTCATGTGAAAAGGCGGAGACCATTGGCGGATTTTGAAATAAAAAAAAATCCTTGTAGTCCTTAAGCATTTTTTAGCAAATTATTTTTAAGTAAGAAAAAGCTCTCTACAGCAAATATATTTTGGTTCTCCCATAATCCCTCATTTTATTTTTCTTCTCTGAAAAATGTTGGAGCGGAACTGGAAAAAAGTTATGTAGATGCTGTAAGGAATAGCATAAACCATAGCAAGGTACAGCAAAGTAAACCTGGACTTTCTGGAATAACACCAAAAGATAATGTATAGCAAGGTGCATATATCTGAACGGTTTGCCCGCTCAGACCACCATGTGTCTTCAGCTCCACCTGGAGCCACTCCTCTCCAAATCACAACACAGAAAGAAAAAGTGGCTGTACTTTTTAACATTCCAGCCACACCCTTGAGGTGGAAATATGGTGAGTAGGACTCCCGCCCCTGTGACCTACTCACATACAACCCCTTCCCTTAACATGGCTGACTAACTCCTTCAACACATAGCATGTTGTAGAGAAACTTATGGGTTTCTAAATCACAGAAGAAATCTCTGATGAACATCTCCCCTCACATACAGTGCCAATGATCATTACAAAACCACTACTCGCTGTTGGCACGAGGATGATGGGACTCGACCATCCACTTTTTCACTCCTCTATCACACCAAGGTCTAGCATTTTCTTAACCTCCTTTGATATCTCACGGCATACTTTGAGAATCCTATAGGGCTTGCGGTTCACCCTTACATGTGGCTCTATTAACATCATGCTCCACTACCGGTGTACGCTCTGGCAACTCTGAAAACAGGTCACTGTTCTGCTGCAATAGTTTTCAACACTGTTGCTTCTGAGCTGGTGTTAATGTCTGTGGAGTTGTGACCTCCTCCATTTTGGCTTTGGGACGGGCCCCCAGGCAAGGAGCTTCCAGCGATTCCCAATCTCGCCATGGTTTGATCAAGTTCACATGGTACACTTGGTGTGGCTTCCTTCGACCAGGCTGGTGTACCTTGTAATTCACCTCAACTAGTTTTTCCACCACCTCGTATGGGCATTGACTAGGAACTTGCTCTCCACCGTGGGGATAAGCACTAACATGCGTTCTCTGGGCTGGAACTGACTCAGCCTCGCTGATCAGTTATATAGCTTTCCCTGTGCCTGAAGATGTTCCTTCATGATAGGCATCGCATGCATCATCTGCTCCTGCAACTGGGTGACATGCTCAATGATGCTCCAGTGTGGCATGACCTCGGCTTCCCAGGTTTCCTTGGCAATGTCCAGGAGCCCTCACGGATGTTGACCGTACAGGAGCTCGAACAGCAAAAAGTCAGTGAAGGCTTGAGGGACTTCTCTGATGGAAAAGACCAAAAATCAAAGCAGACAGTCCCAGTCTTGACCGTCTTTCTCAATCACCTTCTTGAGCATAGCCTTCAAGGTCTTATGGAAGCGCTCCACCAGGCCATCGCTCTGCGGCTGGTAAACTGAGGTTCACAGCTGGGCAATCTGGAGAACTCTACACAGATCCCTCATCGCTTTGCTCATGAAGGGGATTCCCTGGTCCGTCAAAATCTCCTTTAGCAGGCCCGTCCTAGCAAAGATATAGGCAAGCTCCCGGGCAATACTATTAGCCAGAGTTTCTTAGTGGCACCGCTTCAGCATACTGGGTTCACATAGTCCATGACCACAAGGCTGTACTGATGGCCCCGTGCAGATTTAACTAGGGGACCTACTATGTCCATGGCAATCCTCTCAAAGGGACCTCTATAACAGGCAATGGAACTTCAGAAATGAGAAGTAGGAGCCGTTTTCTGACAGGTGGGGCAGAATACTACAATAATTTACGATCTCCAGGTAACATACTGGCCAATAGAGCCTCCACACTACTCTCTCCTGAGTTTTCTCTACCCCAGATGTCCCCCCAAAACATGTGAATGGGCCATGTCTAAAACCCTCCGCTGGTAGGGTCCTGGAACCTACAGCTGCTCCACTATCTTGCTTTCCCTTAGGTTGGTCACCTGATACAATCAATCGCATTGACTTCAAATTGTGGGAACCTGGTGTCAGCCCATAGCTCTTGAGCAACCCCATTACATAAAGTAACATTATCAAATGCCCCCTTTAGGGTAAGATCTCTAAGTTGAGCAGTTCCAAATTTCTCTTCGGGCACTTCTGACTCAGGGAAGATGGGCTCCCCTGTCACCGTTTCATCCCCCTCTCCAGCGAGGACGCATAGGGAAAACTCCTCCATCTTTGTTTTTGATGGAGTCTCTTCCAGAGATACCTGGCTTTTGTCCTGGACACTCTGTGCAGCCCCCTTTTGCCACAAGTTACAAGATAGTGAAAAATCCCACCCCAGTATGACAGGATGTATTAAGTCCTTTACTACCCCAACCTCATTGGACTTCGTACCAGTCTGTTCCCATAGTGACTCTGGCTACAGGGTAGTCCTTAATGTCTCCGTGTATGCAGCAGACACCCACAAACTTATTAGGGATCAACTGATGGGGCAGTGTAGCACCGATTAGGGTCACATGACTTCCAGAGTCCAAGCACCAGTACCCCATTGCCGGACACAGTACACAACTGTTGGCCCCTCACTGGGTTGACAGTTCACACTGCAGGCCGAACAGGCATAGAAGCAACGCCTGCCTAGGTTGCAGTCCATTGTTTAGGGGACATATGACACTGGGCAGCTATGTGACCAGGATTGTGACATCGCTAACAGACCATGTCCTTAACAGCCTTAGGGGACCCCTCAGTGGGATTGGGATGCCCCTCATTTGTGGGTCTAGCCACTCTTCATTATGAGCTTTCCCCCTTTGGGTATCCCAGTATGGGGATGTGGTGATATCTGGTTTCCCAAGGGATTTCTCAGCAACATGGTATTTCTCCACCACGCTAACTAGGACGTCCGCATTCCGAAGGTTGCCCGGGGCAAGCCAGGTCTGTTTTGGCCTGGGAAGGGGTGGATGAACCTGTCCATCACCACATGCTCTGCCATCTGGGCTGGAGTGGAAGTTTCTGGCTGCAAACACTTTTGGACCATGTGCAACAAATCAAACATTTGTGAGTGAGGGGGTCTGTTATCAGCATACTCCCAGCAGTTGACTCGCTGAGCGCTAACAAGACAGAATTACTCCCAGACGTGCCAAGATTTCAGTCTTTAATTTGATGTATTCTTTGGCATCCTGGAGAGCTAAGTCATAATGCGCCTTTTGAGGTTCTCCCGACAAATATGGTGCCAGCACCTTCCCTCACTGTTCTGGCGGAAGTTTCTTCTGTTCAGCCACCCTTTCAAAAAGTCAGAAAAGCTTCCACATCTTCCCCCGGGGTCATTTTTTGCATGGCTCGTCTTTCCGCTTTCCGGACGCAGGAGTAATCACCTGGATTGGGGAGGAGACAGATGGCCTCCCATGAACCACCTCTGTGAAGTTCCATATGCAGCGTTAGCGCCTCCTGTTGCGGTCGTTGCTGCTGGAGCTGTTGTGCCAACAGTTTATTCGTCTAATGTTGGGCCATTTGCTGCTGTTGACTGGCCAGCTGGACCAGGTGCTTCACAAGTTTTTCCATGCTGCCGGAAGTCTCGTGCTGGATGGCGGATTTTACCCAGGACATGCAGTTGTCCACAGCATTATGAGAGTTCCTAGAATGCTGCCCTTGGCTGCTTGCAGAGGTTAATACAATAACGCTTCTTGCGGTAAATCACCTGCTGGTTTATTATGGAACATAAACCATAGCAAGATTCAGCAAAGTAAACGTGACCTTTCTGGCATAAAGGCAAAACAAAAGATAACATATAGCAAGGTCCATATATCTGAGGGGATTGCCCGCTCAGACCATCATGTGTCTTTAGCTCCACCTGGAGCCATTTCTGAAGTCTCTCCTCTCCAAACCACAACACAGAGAAAAAACAAACAGTGGCTATATATTTTATTACTATTTATTTATATAGCACCATTGATTCCATGGTGCTGTACAAGAGAAGGGGTTACATACAAATTACAGATATCACTTACAGTAAGCAAACTAACAATTACAGACTGATACAGAGGGGTGACGACCCTGCCCTTGCGGGCTTACATTCTACAGGATGGTGGGAATGGAGACAATAGGTTGAGGGTTGTAGGAGCTCCGGTGTTGATGAAGCGGTAGCTTCGGTAGTGGTGAGGAGGCAGCAGGGTCAGTGCAGGGTGTAGGCTTTCCTGTAGAGGTGGGTTTTCAGGTTCCGTCTGAAGGATCTGAATGGGGTTGATAGTCAGATGTGTTGGGGCAAAGAATTCCGGAGGATGGGGGATATGCTGGAGAAGTCTTGGAGGCGGTTGGGTGAGGAGCGGATAAGTGTGGAGAGAAGGAGGTCTTGGGAGGACTGGAGATTACGTGAGGGAAGATATCGGGAGATTAGTTCAGAGATATATGGAGGTGACAGGTAATGGTTGGCTTTGTAGGTCAGTATTAGTAATTTGAACTGGATACGCTGAAGGAATGAGAGCCAGTGAAGAGATTTGCAGAGGGGGGAAGGAAGGTGAGAGATGAATTAGTCGGGCAGCGGAGTAAAAGGATGGACTGGAGAAGTGCAAGGGTGTTAGCAGAGAGGCCACAGAAAAGGATGTTGCAGTAGTCAAGGCGGGAGATGATGAGGGCATGCACAAGCATTTTAGTAAATTGACGGTTGAGGAAAGGACGGATTCTGGAGATATTTTTGAGCTGGAGGCTCCACCTTGAGGTGGAGATACGGTGAGTAGGAGCCCCACCAATCTCTGACCTATAAATCCGTTCCTTAATATGGCTGATTAACTCCTTCAGCATAAAGCATGCTGGAAAGAAACTTATGGGTTTCTAGATCATGGAAGAAAGCAATCTCCGTGATGCATGTCTCCCCTCATATACAGTGCCAGTGACCCTGTCACAATTGCCAAAAGATTAAAAAAGTGTTGCATGTAACAACCAGATTTTTTTAAATTTTAAAAAAATACCCCTGAAAAATAACAGCTGGAAGTCTGAAGATCTCCTAATGAAGATGTGGTTTTTGACTTTGCAGGACAAACTTTGTACGGATGGCATGCATTACAAGAATAAAGCTTTTACAGTACAAATGCATATTTATAACATATTGCAATTCAATCCAAAACATGCAGGAAATTTTTTTTACGTTACTCTATAGGAGAGGGAAATTATTTCCAGTGTAAAGTCTGTCATTTGTAAGATCTGATGGTGTGGTCACATTTGTCACAATTTGAACAACAGCTTTTTATTATGGGAGTATTCTGACATACAACAAGAGGTGACCTACAGAATATGGAAATGTTGTCCCTTCAGCAGGACTTAACCAATGAAAACCGGTTTCCATCAGTCCGAACTTGAAAATTACTTCTCTGTGTGAATTCTGTAATGGTCAACAAGTTCTGAGATCTGCATAAAACATTCCCCACATTCGGAGCATGAAAATGATGCCTCCCAAGTGTGAATTCTGTTGTGGTCAACAAGATCTGATACCTGTGGGAAACACGCCCCACATACTGAGCATCCAAATGGCTTCTTAAATTTATGAGTTCTCTGATGTCTTTCAAGGTAATCTTTTCGTGCAAAACATTTCCCACAATCCAAACAGGAGTATGGCTTCTGCCCTGTATGAGTAACCTGGTGTTTAACAAGGTCTGAATTCTGTGTAAAACATTTCCCACATTCTGAACATGAGAACGGCTTCTGCCCAGTATGACTTCTTTGATGTTTTACAAGAACTGACTTCTGAATAAAACATTTCCCACATTCTAGACATGAAAATGGCTTCTGCCCTGTGTGAATTCTCTGATGTTCAACAAGGGATGATTTCTGGGTAAAACATTTCCCACACTCTGAACATGAGAACGGCTTCTCCCCTGTGTGAATTCTCTGATGTTCCACAAGAACAGATTTCTTAGTAAAGCACTTCCCACATTCTGAACAGGAAAATGGCCGCTCATCATTGTGTATTCTCTTGTGCACAGAAAGACTCAAGTTCTTTTTAAAATGTTTCCCACATTCAGAACAAGAAAATATTTTACCAGTGCTTTCATTAACAATCTGTGATGTGACAGGCAAATGTTCTTCATCATCAGATGATTGTGCTCTGCTGTTACAGGCTGGGTATATTTCGCCATAGGCAAGGTGTTCACCTTTATTTGGTGTGCTATCTTCAGCTCCATTATCTGTATATACAGGGTGTTCTGTGTTCCTGATGCAGTCACCTGGGGAAAATACTTTATTATTTCCTCAAATACTAAACTTGTGTTTTTTTCATTTATACCACAAAACATCACATAAATGTAATTCTCGAGTAGAGATGAGCAGACCCTTGGATATTAGGGTTCAGCAGGTTCGATGAATACACAGTTAAAAGTTTGGTTCAGGTCCGAACTTAACACCGATCCCAATACAAGTCACTGGAGACCCAAACTTTGGTGCTGTAAAATGGTCATAGTAAGGGCTTGGGGGATGCAAAAGGCAGCTAAATTGGTGTAAGAGCAGGACAACAGCTCTGCAAACAAATGTGGATATAAATATGACTTAAATCCATTAAATTAGTCAGTAAACATTGAGCAAATAGTTTACCCAACAGGCTGGACTGGATAGAATAAATAAAATGGTGTGAGGCTAAACAACACACAGTCCAAAATCAATGTAAGTCAATGTAGACTATTTTTTATCAATATCATGTGTAAATATTCATCTATTGAAATCCTCCCACAGCTAAATCATTAGTAATAAAAGCAGACAGCTGTGCATATTAACGCTCACAGCGGAGTCGTTTTTATTGGTTATTAAAAAAATATATACATATATATGACGTAGGGTCCCCCTATTTTTAATAACCAACTGAGGGAAAGAACACAGCTGGGGGCTATTATTCTGGGAAGGGGCCAATATGAATAAAGATTCCCAGCCTATTAATAATTAGTTCACAGCTGTTTGCATAGGCTTTATTTTTTCACCCCGTGTATTCCATACTCCTTTCCCATACTCTCCACCTTCCGCCTCCCCTAGTCCTTCCCCCATATCGCTTCCTGCATATCCAGAACTTGCAGGTTATTAACCCCTTAGTGACAGAGCCAATTTGGTACTTAATGACCGAGCAAATTTTTGCAATTCTGACCACTGTCACTTTATGAGGTTATAACTCTGGAACGCTTCAACGGATCCCGCTGATTCTGACATTGTTTTTTCGTGACATTTTGTACTTCATATTAGTGGTAACATTTCTTCGATATTACTTGCGATTATTTATGAAAAAAAAGGAAATATGGCGAAAATTTTTAGAATTTTGCAATTTTCAAACGTTGTATTTTTATGCCCTTAAATCAGAGAGATATGTCACGAAAAATAGTTAATAAATAACATTTCCCACATGTCTACTTTACATCAGCACAATTTTGGAAACAAAATTTTTTTTTGTTAGGGAGTTATAAGGGTTAAAAGTTGACCAGCAATTTCTCATTTTTACAACACCATTTTTTTTTAGGGACCACATCACATTTGAAGTCATTTTGAGGGGTCTATATGATAGAAAATAATGAAGTGTGACACCATTCTAAAAACTACACCCCTCAAGGTTCTCAAAACCACATTCAAGAAGTTTATTAACCCTTTACGTGCTTCACAGGAACTGAAACAATGTGGAAGGAAAAAATGAACATTTAACTTTTTTTTGCAAACATCTTAATTCAGAACCATTTTTTTTATTTTCACAAGTGTAAAATCCGAAATGTAACCATAAATTTTGTTATGCAATTTCTCCTGAATACGCCAATACCCCATATGTGGGGGTAAACCACTTTTTGGGCGCATCGCAGAACTTGGAAGTGAAGGAGCGCCGTTTGACTTTTTCAATGCAGAATTGGCTGGAATTGAGATCGGACGCCATGTCGCGTTTGCAGAGCCCCTGATGTGCCTAAACAGTAGAAATCCCCCACAAGTGACCCCATTTTGGAAACTAGACCCCCCATGGAACTTATCTAGATGTGTGGTGAGCACTTTGAACCCCCAAAAGCTTCACAGAAGTTTATAACGTAGAGCCGTGAAAAAAAAAAAAAAAAAAAAAAAAAAAAAAATCGCATTTTTTCTACAAAAATGATCTTTTTGCCCACAAATTTTTATTTTCACAAGGGTAACAGGAGAAATTAGACCACTAAAGTTGTTGTGCAATTTCTCCTGAGTACGTCGATACCCAATATGTGGGGGTAAACCACTGTTTGGGCGCACCGCAGAGCTTGGAGGAGAAAGAGTGCCGTTTTACTTTTTCAATGTAGAATTGGCTGGAATTGAGATCGGACGCCATGTCGCATTTGCAGAGCCCCTGATGTGCCTAAACAGTAGAAATCCCCCACAAGTGACCCCATTTTGGAAACTAGACCCCCCATGGAACTTATCTAGATGTGTGGTGAGAACTTTGAATGCCCAAGTGCTTCACAGAAGTTTATAATGCAGAGTCGTGAAAATAAAAAATATTTTTTTTTTCCACAAAAAAGATTTTTTAGCCCCCAAGTTTTTATTTTCACAAGGGTAACAAGAGAAATTGGACCCCAAAAGTTGTTGTCCAATTTGTCCTGAGTATGCTGGTACCCCATATGTGGGGGTAAACCACTGTTTGGGCGCACGGCAGAGCTCGGAAGGAAGGAGCGCCGTTTTGGAATGCAGACTTTGATAGAATGGTCTGCGGGCATCATGTTGCGTTTGCAGAGCCCCTGATGTACCTAACCAGTAGAAACCCTCCACAAGTGACCCCATTTTGGAAACTAGACCCCCCATGGAACTTATCTAGATGTGTGGTGAGAACTTTGAATGCCCAAGTGCTTCACAGAAGTTTAGAATGCAGAGTCGTGAAAATAAAAATATTTTTTTTTTTCACAAAAAAGATATTGTAGCCCCCAAGTTTTTATTTTCACAAGGGTAACAGGAGAAATTGGACCACTAAAGTTGTTGTCCAATTTATCCTGAGTATGCTGATGCCCCATATGTGGGGGTAAACCACTGTTTGGGCGCACGGCAGAGCTCAGAAAGGAGGGAGCACCATTTGACTTTTTGAGCGCAAAATTGGCTGTCGTGTTTGGAGACCCCCTGATGTACCTAAACAGTGGAAACCCCCCAATTCTAGCTCCAACCCTAACCCCAACACACCCCTAACCCTAATCCCAACCTGATCCATAATCCTAATCACTAACCCTAACCATAATCACAACCCTTACCCCAAAACAACCCTAACGTCAACCCTAACCATAACCCTAATCAAAACCCTAAATCCAACACACCGCTAATCCTAATCTCAACCCTAACCTCAAACCTAACCCTAATCCCAATACACCCCTAATCACAACCCTAACCTTAACCTAACCCTAATCCCAAGCGTAACCCTAATGCCAACCCTAACCCTAATACCAACCCTAATCCAAACCCTAACCCTAATCCCAACTCTAACCCTAACTTTAGCCCCAACCCTAAGGCTACTTTCACACTTGCGTCGTTTGGCATCCGTCGCAATCCGTCGTTTTGGACAAGAAACGGATCCTGCAAATGTGCCCGCAGGATGCGTTTTTTGCCCATAGACTTGTATTACCGACGGATCGTGACGGATGGCCACACGTCGCGTCCGTCGTGCACTGGATCAGTTGTGTTTTGGCGGAGCGTCGGCACAAAAAAACGTTCAATGAAACGTTTTTTTGTACGTCGCATCCGCCATTTCTGACCGCACATGCGTGGCCGTAACTCCGCCCCCTCCTCCCCAGGACATAGATTGGGCAGCGGATGCGTTGAAAAACTACAGCCGCGGCCCACGTTGTGCACAATTTTCACAACGTGCGTCGGTATGTCGGGCCGACGCATTGCGACGGCCCCGTACCGACGTAAGTGTGAAAGAAGCCTAACCCTAAATTTAGCCCCAACCCTAACCCTAAATTTAGCCCCAACCCTAACCCTAAATTTAGCCCCAACCCTAGCCCTAACCCTACCCCTAATTTTAGCCCCAACTGCTGTTCTCCTGCCGGCCAGCAGATGGAGACAGATGGCGGGCGCACTGCGCATGCGCCCGCCATTTTCTTTTGCCGGCGGCCAGGAGGAGCAGCAGGAGGACCCAGGGACATAGGTGAGTATGATAGGGTCCCCGAATCCCCCTATTTCTCTGTCCTCTGATGTGCGATCACATCAGAGGACAGAGAATTACACTTTACTTTTTTTTTTTTTTTTGCGGTCGCCGGTAAACAGTTAATTACCAGCGATCGCAAAACAGGGGGTCGGTAAAACCGACCCTGATCATGCTCTTTGGGGTCTCTGCTACCCCCGGCAGCCGAGACCCCAAAGATTCTCGCGGGGCCGGCCGGCGGGCGCACTGTGCATGCGCCCGCCATTTTGAAGATGGCGGCGCCCACCGGGAGACACGAGGAGCAGCGGGGGAGCTAGGTGAGTATCGGGGGGCTATCTGGGACCCCCTTTCTCTGTCCTCCGATGTGCAATCACATCGGGGGACAGAGAAATTAAAAAGAGATCGCGTTTTTTTTTTTGGCGATCGCCGGTAAACGGTTAATTATCGGCGATCGCAAATGCGGGGTGGGTACAAAACCCCCCGAATCATGTTCTCTGGGGTCTCAGCTACCCCCGGCAGCCGAGACCCCAAAGAAAATCCGACTCTGGGGGGTGCTATACACTTTTTCCACAGCGCCGTTAATTACCCTTAGGCGTATCGGCGGTCGCTAAGGGGTTAATGACAAGTCATATAAACATCCCACCCACCCCTAACTCACAACACTGATCCATGACAGGGCTTCAAAATGTTTTAATCCCCTTATCCCCATACAGAGTAGACTGCGGCACGCTCTCCAGTTAACCTGCAACAGACACCGCTATGTTATGAGTGTCTCTGGTCCTCTTAGCAACGAATCATGTGGTGCGCGATGCGTCACTACTACAACCACTGGCAAAAATTATGGAATCACCGACCTTGGAGGATGTTCATTCAGTTGTTTAATTTTGTAGGAAAAAAGTAGATCACAGACATGGCACAAAACTAAAGTCATTTGAAATGGCAACTTTCTGGCTTTAAGAAACACTAAAAGAAATCAAATCGTTACTTTTTTTTAACCAAGCATAGGGGAAAAATTATGGAATCATTCAATTATGAGGAAAAAAATTATGGAATCTCCCTGTCAATTTTCATACCCAAAAATAACACCTGCATCAAATTAGATCTGCTCGATGGTCTGCATCTAAAAAAGGAGTGATCACACCTTGGAGAGCTGTTGCACCAAGTGGACTGACCTGAATCGTGGCTCGAACACGAGAGATTTCAATTGAAACAAAGGAGAGGATTATCAAACTCTTAAAAGGAGGGTAAATCATCACGCAAAGTTGCAAAAGATGTTGGTTGTTCAGTTAGCTGTGTCTAAAATCTGGACCAAATACAAACAACATGGGAAGGTTGTTAAAGGCAAACATACTGGCAGACTAAGGAAGACATCAAAAAGTCAAGACCGGAAACTTCAAGCAATATGTCTCCAAAACAGGAAATGCACAACAAAACAAATGAGGATCGAATGGGTGGAAACTGGAGTCAACGTCTGTGACCGAACTGTAAGAAACTGCCTAAGGGTACTTTCACACTTGCGTCGGTACAGGGTCGTCACCATGCGTTGGCCTGTCGTACCGACGACATTGTGAAAAGAAATGCACAATGGGGGCAGCGGATGTAGTTTTTCAACGCATCCGCTGCCCCATTGTAATGTCTGGGGAGGAGGGGGCGGAGTTTCGGCCGCGCATGCGTGGTCGAAAATGGCGGACGCGACGCACAAAAAAACGCTACATGGAACTTTTTTGTGCCGACGGTCCGCCAAAACACGACGCATCCGTCGCACGACGGATGCGACGTGTGGCCATACATCGCAATGCGTCGCTAATGCAAGTCTATGGAGAAAAAACGCATCCTGCGAGCAAATTTGCAGGATGCGTTTTTTCTCCAAAACGACGCAATGCGACGTACGTCACACGACGCAAGTGTGAAAGTAGCCTAAAGGTACCGTCACACTAAGCGACGCTGCAGCGATACCGACAACGATCCGGATCGCTGCAGCGTCGCTGTTTGGTCGCTGGAGAGCTGTCACCGCTCTGCTTTCCGGCTGCCCGGCGCTCACAGCCAGAGCAGAGAAGCACAGCGCCGGGGACAGACAGCGGTAGGTAAGTATGTAGTGTTTGTTTTTTTTACTTTAACGATGGTAACCAGGGTAAACATCGGGTTACTAAGCGCGGCCCTGCGCTTAGTAACCCGATGTTTACCCTGGTTACCAGCGAAGACATCGCTGAATCGGCGTCACACACGCCGATTCAGCGATGTCAGCGGGAGATCCAGCGACGAAACAAAGTTCTGGACTTTCTTCCCCTACCAGCGATATCACAGCAGGATTCTGATCGCTGCTGCCTGTCACACTGGACGATATCGCTAGCCAGGACGCTGCAACGTCACGGATCGCTAGCGATATCGTCTAGTGTGACGGTACCTTTAAGGAAATGGGATTTACATACACAAAAGCTAAACGAAAGCCATCATTAACACCTAAACAGAAAAAAACAAGGTTACAATGGGCTAAGGAAAAGCAATCGTGGACTGTGGATGACTGGATGAAAGTCATATTCAGTGATGAATCGCGAATCTGCATTGGGCAAGGTGATGAGGCTGGAACTTTTGTTTGGTGCCGTTCCAATGAGATTTATAAAGATGACTGCCTGAAGAGAACATGCAAATTTCCAGAGTCATTGATGATATGGTGGGGCTGCATGTCAGGTAAAGGCACTGGGGAGCTGGCTGTCATTACATCTTCAATAAATGCTCAAGTTTATGTTGATATTTTGGCCATTTTCTTATCCCATCAATTGAAAGGATGTTTGGGGATGATGAAATCATTTTTCAAGATGATAATGCATCCTGCCATAGAGCAAAAATTGTGAAAACATTGCTTGAAAAAAAGACACATAAGGTCTATGTCATGGCTTGCAAATAGTCTGGATCTCAATCCAATTGAAAATCTTTGGTGGCCAGATCTGCTCTGACAGCCAGCGCGCACAGTCCGGGGAGAAGCGAGCAGTCCCCGCCGCCTCATGCACCGCCTGCTGTCGCCCTGGGACCCGCCGGCATGTGGGGTTATTAGACCCATGGACGCGAGCAACTATTACTACGACGAGAGCCTGGGGGCCAAAGCGCAGCGCTGGGGGCCCCTGCCCGAGCACGAGAGAGCCATAGACTTTAGCCCGTACCTGGAGGCGGAGTGCGGGGAGCTGCTGTGTGAGCTGGGGGCCTCCCATTACCGGTACCCGGGAGAGCCCAAGGCGGAGCCGGTGCTGCACTCGCTGGACACGTACCGGGACGGGCCGGGCAAGGACGAGACGCCGGCCATGCGCTCCTTCCTCGCCTTCCATGCGGTGCCGTCCGGCAGCAGCGGCAACCTGAGCAGCGCGTCCTCCTGCAGCCCCCCAGGGACCCCCGACCCCGCGCCCCGCGGACAGGGCTCCGGGGCCAAACACAAGAAGTCTCTGGACAAGCACAGCTCCGAGTACAAGCAGCGCCGGGAGCGCAACAACATCGCCGTGCGCAAAAGCCGCGACAAGGCCAAAATCCGCAACATGGAGACGCGGCACAGGGTCCTGGAGCTGACGGCGGAGAACGAGCGGCTGCAGAAGCGGGTGGAGCAGCTGAGCCGGGAGCTGGGGACCCTGCGCAGCCTCTTCAAGCAGCTGCCGCCCGAGGCCACGGGGAGGTGCTAGCGGCCCCTCCACACGGGGCCCATGCACTTTCAGGACTTCCCGGATCGCATAGGACCTGCCAGAGACCGGACAGTGTGCGGCGGGCTGTCGGGGCCGCGGTTGTCGGGCGCTTGTTTACAGCCGCTGATGTTTGCACTCTGCACCTTCACCTACTGAACACTTACTAATGTTATTACGGACTGTGGAGCCGGGGAGGCAATAGTTAATCAGCCCCGTGACCGGGGGCGGATGATGCAACCGGCGGCAACCGGAGAGTTTTATACAGAGACTTTATTATATAGATTTTTTTTCGTGGAATTTCTATTTTGAGCATTAAATGTTGGAATAAAATGTTTTCTTAAAAAAAAAAAGAAAATCTTTGGTGGAAGTTGAAGAAAATGGTCCATGACAAGGCCAACTTGCAAAGCTGATCTGGCAACAGCAATCAGAGAAAGCTGGACCCAGATTGAAGAGGAGTACTGTTTGACACTCATTAAGTCCATGCCTCAGAGACTGCAAGCTGATATCAAAGCCAGAGGTGGTGCAACAAAATACTACTGATGTTTTGGAGTGTTTTTTTTGTTTGTTTTTCATGATTCCATAATTATTTCCTCAGAATTGAGCGATTCCATAATTTTTCCCCTATGCTTGGTTAAAAAAAAAGTAATCATTATGGACTACCACATTTTTTGTTCTTGATTTCTTTTAGTGTTTCTTAAAGCTAGAAAGTTGCAATTTGAAATTACTTTAGTTTTGTGCCATGTCTGCGATCTGCTTTTTTTTTTCTACAAGATTAAACAAATGAATGAACATCTTCCATGACCGATGACTGCATAACTTTTGCCAGGGGTTGTAGGGATGATCGGATAGCTTCAGGTAAGTGCTTATCCGAATAGCTATAGCACTTCCCGAATAGCTGCCTCGGTAATCTGGAGCGCTCCCAATAATCAGCTGTTCTCGACTGTGTGACAATCACAACACATGCATGGATAGCCTTTTTCTTAGGCTCTCCATGCATGTGTTGTGACTGTCAACACAGCAGCAACACATGCAGCTGCGGCGCCGAACAGCTGATTATCAGGAGGGCTCCAGGTATCCTGGTTACAGAGGCAGCTATTCAGGAAGCGCTATAGCTATTCAGATAAGCACTAATCCGAATCTATTCAATAATCCCTAGTCGGCACATGACTGCTGATAACTAAGCTCACATACACCAGGCACCGGGACGCACGCACTGCCTCGCATCGCCCGTGTCTCCATGACCATGTATTACGTTGGGCGTGATGCATGACCACGTGACTCCTCCCAATTCTCCTCACCTCACATCTATATCACACAGCGCCGCCCAGTCACCTACAACATAGGTCACACCTCTTGTACCTTACAGATCCCTCCACCCCCACAGTACGGCTACATACCCCAAGACATACTCACAGGAGGTGCAGGAGCACCCTTACAGCCATCTCTACTAAGGTAATTCCATCACCTAAGATGTATCTTTTTGTGCCTTACCCTTCTCTCAGACCACTCATGCCATTTTCCATCTTCCAGGAATCTGCCATTTACTTGTCCCTGGTGGGATCTCCATGTGTCATTTGGACTTCTAAACTTGCAACATAACTTCATCTCATTTTCCAAACAACCACTTTCTTTCCCCCCTTTCCCACCCCCCTTCCTTCTATCCTATCCTCCCTTGTCTTGTAGGGGTCTCAGCTTTAATGTCCACACATCTACTGACCATTACAGTTTAATCATGAGCAAATGCATAACGGTATGAAGTAATGTCAATGGATTACAATTTCATTAAGGTTCCTAAATATATTAAAGAAGATGTATATATTTTTTAATAACTGACTCACATGCAGAATGCGAGTTTATGAATGACTTGAGTCAAAACGACCTTTTCCTTTTGGGAATCTTTGTTGTAAATAATGTAAATTCCTGTATATAATCTATATGTTTGTGCACTGACATACTGTTTTTGTTCCTCCTTCCCAAAGAGCGACTTTGTGGCCAAGGCCTGGTAGCGGGTCATAACGTTTGTGTCGCTTTAGTTTACATGCCTTCACTTTGTTCGTCACCTGCACTTGTGTTTAACAGTAATTAAAGAAAATTTGCATGAAAACTTTCGAGCTCTACTAGCTGATATTAATAGTATGGGAACCTTTATGGATATTGGCCCCTTCCCTGAATAATAACACCTGCTCACAGCGATCTGTTTTTCCTATGCTGGTTATAAAAAAAAAAAAAATACAGGGACAGCAGGTCGATTAGTTTTTTTTTTTCAGTTATTTAAGGCTAAGTTCACATTAGCGTATCTGTGCACAGCGAATCATCTGCAAGTGCAAACGCATGCCAAAATGCATTCAAGCGCATTGTTACACTGCGTTTTTTTTTATCCGCATCAGCTTATGCATGACCCCAAAAAAACGCTGTGTGTGCATGCGTTTTTTCCTGCGTTTGCGTTGTTTATGCACATGGGTTCGAAATTTCCAGGAGGGTGTCTCTCAATCGGTTCCTGGAAATGCGCAGTCCGAGGTACGCAAGCGCATCGAACGCATGTCCGTGCGTAACAATGCGATGTTTATAGACACTCATCCACATACATATGCCTGTGCATATTTGACTCTTCAAAAAATGCAAGATGTTGCGTTTGTCGGACACCGCAAAACGACGTATGCGTACGCATCCGCATGCGAACTAATGCAAATGCATGTCCCTGCGTACACAATGTTAAATATATGCATGTAAGACGCATGCGGATCGGTACGCAGGTATACGTTGCACACATATGCTAATGTGAACCCGGCCTTGCACAATCATGTGTCGCGCCAGCCAATCTCAGACATGACATTTCTTGACATCGCTGTGATGGAGCCGGCAGTGCCCATAGCCTTAAAGCTCGACGATTCCACATCAGGTTCGCTGATCCCCATTCTTGAAGTTTATATTACCACATAAAGAAACATTCTATCATAACACGTTCATAAAAATAATCACATTATAAAAGCAGCTTGGTGCCAATATGTAGAGTTAACCTCTTAGTGACTGAGCCAATTTTGTACTTAATGACCAAGGCAATTTTCACAATTCTGACCACTGTCACTTTATGAAGTTATAGCTCTGGAACGCTTCAACAGATCACACTGATTCTGAGAATGTTTTTTTGTGACATATTGTACTTCATGTTAGTGGTAAAATTTCTTCGAAATTACTTACGCTTACTTATGAAAAACAAAACAAAACAGAAATTTGGCAAAAATTGTGAAAATTTTCAAACTTTTAATTTTTGTGCCCTTAAATCAAAGAGTCATATTGCACAAAATAGTTAATAAATAACATTTCCCAAATGTCTACTTTACATCAGAATAATTTTGGAGACAATATTTGTTAGGACGTTATAGGGGTTAAAAATTGACAAGCGATTTCTCGTTTTTGAACGAAATTTACAAAACCATTTTTTCTTTTTTAGGAAAATAGAAAAAAAATTAAGAGTCCGGCTCAACAGGACTGGATTTCCTTTTCTTTTTAAAAATAAAATATAGTGCATACAAAAGAAAAATTTACATGGTCGACATGACCAAGTCGACACGTTTTGACTGCACTAGGCAGTCTTAGGGTACCGTCACACAGTGGCATTTTGATCGCTACGACGGCACGATCTGTGACGTTCCAGCGATATATCCGTGACGTTCCAGCGATCTCGCCGTGTCTGACACGCTCCTGTGATCAGGGACCCCGCTGAGAATCGTACGTCGTAGCAGATAGTTTGAAACTTTCTTTCGTCGTCTAGTGTCCCGCTGTGGCGGCATGATCGCATGGTGTGACAAAGGTGTGCACGATATTGTATATGATGTGCACAAAGTAACCAACGGCTTCTACTTCGCACATACGTCATGAAATTATCGCTCCAGCGTCGTACATTGCAAAGTGTGACAGCAGTCTACGACGCTGGAGCGATATTGTTACGATGCTGGAGCGTCACGGATCGTGCCGTCGTAGCGATCAAAATGCCACTGTGTGACGGTACCCTTACTCATGACTAAGAGAGTAAGACTGCCTAGTGCAGTCGAAACACATCGACTGGGTCATGTCGACCATGTAAATTTTTTCTTTTCTATGCACTATATTTTCTTTTGAAAAAGAAAAGGAAATCCAGTCCTGTTGAGCCGGACTCCAATTTTTTTCTATTTTCCTTGATGTGAGGCCAGGGTGAGGCCGGGGTCTGAGCCCCAGGTGGATGAGCATAGAGCTACTGAGCTGGAATCAAGTTTCTATATTTTTTTTTTAGGGACCACCTCCCTTTTGAAGTGAGTTTGGGAGGTTAATATAACTGAAAAAAAAAACAAAAGTGACACCATTCTAAAAACTGCACCCCTCAAGGTGCGCAAAACAACATTCAAGAAGTTTATTAACCCTTCAGGTACTTCACGAGAAATAAAGCAATGCGGAAGGAAAAAAATAACATTTTACTTTTTTCACAAAAAATGTACTTTGAAACCAAACTTGTTTATTTTCACAAGGGATCAGGAGAAAATGGTCATGATTGGGGGAGCCTGGTCTCCGGAGGCGCGTTGAGATTCTTGCCCATATGGTTGTGCTGAGGTCTGTATCCTCCATGTTCAAAGTTTGTTAATAAAGAAAAAGCTTTTTTACGGACTCGGTGAAGCTGGACATTTCTTTCTTTTTCTGGATCAGGAGAAAATGGACAACAAAATTTGTTGTGCAATTTCTCCTGAGGATGCCGATACCCCATGGGGGAAAGCCACTGTTTGGGCGCATGGCAGAGCTCAGAAGGGAGGGAGCACTGTTTGACTTTTTGAAAGCAAAATTGGCTGGAATCAATCGCGGGCGCAATGTCGCGTTTGGAGACCCCCTAATGTACCTAAACAGTGGAAACCCCCCCAATTCTAACTCCAACCCCACAACCCTAACCCCAACACAACCCTAATCCTAGCCTCAACCCTAACCCCAATTCCTATGGAAAAATGGAAATATACGTTTATTTTAATATTTTTACCTAACTAAGGGGGTGACAAAGGGGGGGTTTGATTTAATATTTTTTTATTTTGATCACTGTGGGGGTCTATCACAGTGATCAAAATGAACCAAGAGGAGAAATCTATTGTTGATGGGTGCCGGCAGGCAGATCTCGGAAGGCGCAATGCACATGTGCCCACCATTTTCTTCCGTGAAGAAGACACCGAGGGCCAGGGAACATCCGGAGACCCCTCCTCCACCAATGCTCACTGCGGGAAGCAGCGAGCGGGCACAGTGCCGCCCGTGGACCTCAGGTCTTCAGCCCCAAGGCTGTCTTGGTCCGCGGGCCGGACTGAGACAGCCAGAGGGCTGGATGTCGCCCGTGGGCTGCACTTTGCCCAGGTCTGCTCTATAGCCAGAATTGGATTATGTGTCAAGTGATTTAACCACTTGGTTAGAACCACAATTGAATTACCTTTATGCTATGACATTTGAATATTGCTTATGCATTGGCACTTTGTGAGATTAATTGTATATATATATAGGAAGAACTACTCTGCCCTTCCCAGTTTTTTGTATGTGGATCACCAGACACAAATACCTTTGTAGTCTTTTCTGTAGACTCTCTATTTTCATGTATATTTGTACACCTGTTTCTTTTGTATAAAATAAACTTTTCAATATTATATATATATATATATATATATATATGCTATATAATTGTCTAAGGGTCACTTCCGTCTTTCTGTTTGTCTGTCACAGATATTCACTGGTCGCGGCCTCTGTGACAAGGAAATCCAAGTCGCTGATTGGTCCTGGCTGTTTTGCCGCGACCAATCAGCGACCGGCACAGTCCGGCGGAAAAATGGCCGCTCCTTACTCCCCGCAGTCAGTGCCCGCTCCATACTCCCCTCCAGTCAGCGCTCACACAGGGTTAAAGGCTGCGTTACACCGCGTTATGCCGTGGTGTAACGCACTCCATTAACGCTGCTATTAACCCTGTGTGACCAACTTTTTACTATTGATGATGCGTATGCAGCATCAATAGTAAAAAGATCTAATGTTACAAATAATAATAATTAAAAAAAAAAAAGGTTATTCTCACCCTCCGCCGTCGCGTCCCCTCCTCGGGAGTGCAAGCGGCAGGTTCCGGTGGCAAAGATGCTATGCGAGAAGGACCCTCCATGACGTCACGGTCATGTGACCGCGACGTCATCACAGGTCCTGCGCTTATACCAACCCTGGGACCGGAAGCTGCCGCGTGCATCGCACACAAGCGCCAGAACTACAACGGGCTCTTCGGAGGGTGAGTATATGATTATTTTTTATTTTAAGTCTTTTAACCTGTTACATACGTGGCTGGGCAATATACTACGTGACTGCCCAATATACTACGTGACTGGGCAGTATACTACGTGGCTCAGTGCTGTATACTACATCGCTGTGCAATATACTACGTGGCTGTGCAATATACTACGTGACTCTGTGCTGTATACTAAGTTGCTGTGCAATATACTACGTGGCTGGGCAATATACTACGTGGCTGGGCAATATACTACGTGGCTGGGCAATATACTACGTGGCTGGGCAATATACTACGTGGCTGGGCAATATACTACGTGGCTGGGCAATATACTACGTGGCTGGGCAATATACTACGTGGCTGGGCAATATACTACGTGGACATGCATATTCTAGAATACCCGATGCGTTAGAATTGGGCCGACAATCTAATATATATATATTATTATATATAATATATATATTGCCCAGTCACGTAGTATATTGCCCAGCCACGTAGTATATTGCCCAGCCACGTAGTATATTGCCCAGCCACGTAGTATATTGCCCAGCCACGTTGTATATTGCCCCACCATTGGTGAGCATTGTGCTGTTCCATTTTTTCTATATATAGTCAAATACTACCTCTTTAGCGGAGATTGAAAAAGAGATTGGTGCTCTACAGACTGCGTTATGTAGTACCCTCTCGGCAATGGCCGAAAAGAAATTAAATGACGAATTAGAGGGCGATTTTCAGAGGTGGGAAAAGGATATTGTAGCATTTAAAACTAAGAAATATCAAAGAGACGTCCTTGACTATAAGAACAATCATGTATATAAATGGAAGAAGAGACAGTCTGTACAATTTAAATCCTCCCAGCGTGGTTCATTTTCATCGGCATCCTCTATGGATGAAGAGCCAGCCTGTAGCAGCCAGCCCAATAATACCTTTAATGATAGACTGGGACTTGGAAAAATGGGAAACCGTAGAGGAAAGAACAAGCGACGCTTTACTCCTCCCCAGTCCCTCGAGAAAAAGGCCAAGCCTACCAACCGTTTGGAGGTAATGAACTTGTCTGATCGTGTATTGACCAAGGACCAGTTGGGTGTCCTAGGCCTAGGATTGACCTTTGTTCCTACTAATAGTTTTAATTATTTCACAGCCATGAAGGACACACAACTGTTCCTTAGGAAAGTCATCCTTCGCAAATTGCATTTTAAATCTCGGGATGATGTGGGTCTGGATACCACCTTGGAACAGGAGGCGTTGGCCGCTCTTGAGGAACTGGCGGAGGAGGCGGACGCACCACCTACAGGTACCTTCCCTATCTCTGTCGCACGTAGATGTACCACGTTCCCCCCCTTCTCACTCTGTCCCCAAATCGATATATTTAATAGATTAGTATTGGAGGACCTGAAAAAAATCTCGAGTGATAAGAGGGGTAACAACTTAACATCCGCACAGGGTAAAGCTATTAAAGAACTTAAAGCCATGCATGATGTAGTAATTAAACCCGCGGATAAGGGGGGGAACGTGGTCATCTGGCCGACGGTGAAATATGAGAAGGAAGCCTTCCGTCAGTTAAGGGATCGGGAAGCCTACACCCCGCTGGCGTGTAATCCACTATCAAAATACTCGAGTGAGTTACTGGAAATTCTGGACCGGGCCCTGACACGGGGAATCATTACCAAAAAGGTATTTGAAGGTTTGTTTGTGGAACATCCGATTATCCCTACCTTCTACCTGCTGCCGAAGGTTCATAAAAACGCAGTTACACCCCCGGGGCGTCCGATTGTCTCGGGCATAGGGGGGCTATGTGACCCTGTGTGTAAATTTATTGAACATTATCTGCAACCTTTAGTTGAGTCGCTCCCCTCCTATGTCCGAGACACGACGGACGTCCTGGGTAAGATTGCTTGCGTCGAGAAACACGTGATGGTGTCTCCGCAGCTTCTTTACTTGCATCTGGGTAAGATTGATGGCCTTGTCTTGGAACCTGATATGGTGTTTGCCACTGTCGACACTGAATCTCTCTATACGAGCATTCAACATATGGATGGCTTGGAAGCCGTAGAACTATTCCTGGGAATGAGTAACCTGGACTCCCTGCTGCAGGCCCTGATCCTGGAGCTTCTACAGTTTGTTTTAATGCATAACTTCTTTTTATTTAAAGACCGGTTTTTTTTACAGCAACGTGGCACTGCCATGGGCGCGGCGTGTGCGCCCTCGTACGCTAACCTCTTTCTCGGTCTTTGGGAGAGGGAGGTTTTCGGCGGGGGCGTGGACGCCGCGACCCATGTGCAGTGCTGGTATCGTTACATCGACGACGTGTTGATGATTTGGCGGGGTCCCGAGGTGGCACTCGTGGATTTCATCCAGGCTTTAAATCAGAACAATCGGAATATCAGACTGACCCACAGGATAGCAGAGAATGAGATTGACTTCCTGGATATTAAAATCATGAGAAGTAAAGATGGGGAGATACAGACCGATGTTTTCCGCAAGGAGACATCGGTCAATGCTCTCCTACATTCGACTTCAGCACACACGGGGTCCACGATTCGTGCTATACCTGTGGGTCAGTTTCTTAGAATGAGGAGAATTTGCTCTGGTGATGAGATCTTCGAGAGGCAGGCTCGGGACCTTACTGAGAGGTTCCAGGATCGGGGCTATAGTAACCGTGTTATCAAAAAGGGGTACTTTAGGGCCAGAGCATCGTCCAGGAATCAGTTGCTTCGGAGACCTCCCCGGCCTACCCAATCTAAAAAAGTGCAGCCGTTGCGTTTTATCTCCACCTATAATAATAGGTGGGAGGAGATGAGAGAGATTCTGCGGAGACACTGGTCGGTACTGAGAACGGAACCAATTCTTAATAAAATCCTGCCTGATCGTCCGCTTCTTACTGCTAGAAGGGGGAAGAGTTTAAAGGACCAGTTGGTGAGGAGTCACTATGTCCCTGCCACAACTGGTATCTTCGGATCGGGACCTCAAAGATGGGGGTGTTATCCGTGCGGATCCTGTAAGGCGTGTCAGAATGTCATCAGAGCTACTAACTTTTCGGCAGCGGGGGGAGGTAGGGAGTTTCGTATTATGAGTTATATTTCCTGTAGTACTACCCATGTAGTATATTACGCTACATGTGCATGTAATTTAATTTATATAGGCTTAACATCCCGGGAACTCAGTGTCAGGGTCCGGGAACATGTCAGGGGGATTATAGCGGCTAAAGATGTGCTTGATTTGGCGGAACTGCATACCATCCCGAGACATTTTAGGTCTCATCATGCATGTAATCCGTCATCATTTAAGGTACGAGGGATTGACAAGGTACAGGCGGGTAACAGAGGAGGGGACCTTAAGCGCATCCTAGCACAAATGGAGTGCCGTTGGATAGTCGCACTGGGCACTATGGCCCCTAATGGCCTTAATGAGCAGCTTTCATTTGTTCCTTTCCTGTAGGCTTTATGGGGTTCCACTCTGTTCTCTTTGTTTTTAGCTTACTGTTATTTTATTGGTTTTTAACTGTTTTTGTTTTGTGTCTTTTGCAGTATTTTTTATTTCTGCTTTTTTCATATTTGTCACACTCAATGAACCTGGAGCAAGTGATTGCTGTCTGAGCTATTTCATCGGCTGGTATGTTTGGGAGCATTGGAGAAATCTACATCTAACTGACAAGTTTTATATGGCATGATGTGGACGGGGTTAATACAATACTCTATTGGACTAACATGCTGCAATTTACTAAATTTCCCGACATGACAGCCTGAGACAAGTCTGCGGTCTGAACTATTATACTGGCCGGCATACTTGGATGAACTGGATTTATCTAATTTACATTCTCTAATATGGCACGGTGTGGATATGGCGATTCAACATGTTACCGGAGTACTATGCTGCAACTTACTATTACTTTCGGACATGATGGGATGTGGACGAAAAATTGGATTTTCTGTATGATGATCCAGAAGAAGGGATGCGGATCGCGCCCATGTTCTTAAGTGCGATGTACTATCTGTTGATATTTGCTATTTGTTTCTGTAAGTTGGATGTATTAGGTGCCGTGTCTTTTTCCAGTACATTTGCCCTTTCTTGTTATGGCTCCCGCAGTGGTGCGCATGCGTGCTGGAGAGGCGATGAAGCCGCGCCCATTAAGGCCTCCGTACAGCGGCGCCGAGCGGTACTGACGACATGAGGGATTTCCCTCTATGCTCGGCGTCGTTGGGATGCCGGAAATGACGCGGCACTCTCTGCCTTCTCTGCCCGCATGCGCCGAATATCGCTGTGATTGCTGACCTCCAGGTGCACACACAATATAAGAACGAGGGACTTTAGAGAGACCACACAGCCCCCCGAGGAAGCATTGAATACGCGAAACGCGCGTCGGGGCTTCCAACAGGACATTCTACATTTGGTAGTGATACGACATGGGTAAGCACTGGATGTCACTTGCTTTCTTTAGGCATTTTAGGTGTGTCGCCAGCTATTGTTAGACATATGGGTGCGGTAGGACACTATATAAGTATAGGCATCAGTATGATGGTGGACACTTAGGTTATGTATATTCTGATGTTTGGTACTTGCAGTTAGCCTATTACTATATAACTCCCTCTATTTTACTGATTACAGGCAGTGCCTTTATTTATACATGGGGTTGAGTTGGTATTTTTCTACTGTGAGTTCTACATATCTTTCAGTGTATGCACACAAATGCAGACTAATTACCCGGTGCACTATGCACATGTTATGACTCGTGGTACTCTGTTTTCGAGTCTATGTATCGGTATACACTCCAATGCGAGTGTCCTGTTTGTTTATCATTCACTGTATTCTCATTCTGTGTATATGTATGTTTTACATTGTTTATTAATAAAATTTGTATATTTTTCTGGTTACTTGTTGTGTTATATTTATCTATGGGGCATTTTGCTCTTTTTGTAGAGATATATATATATATATATATATATATATATATATATATATATATATATATATATATATATATATATATATTAGATTGTCGGCCCAATTCTAACGCATCGGGTATTCTAGAATATGCATGTCCACGTAGTATATTGCCCAGTCACGTAGTATATTGCCCAGCCACGTAGTATATTGCCCAGCCACGTAGTATATTGCCCCACCATTGGTGAGCAGTGTGCTGTTCCATTATATATATATATATATATATATATATATATATACATACATACAGTGGGGCAAAAAAGTAGCCAACCAGCTTGGAGTGAAGAAATCAACAGTGGGAGCAATAATTAGAAAATGGAAGACATACAAGACCACTGATAATCTCCCTCGATCTGGGGCTCCACGCAAAATCCCACCCCGTGGGGTCAGAATGATCACAAGAACGGTGAGCAAAAATCCCAGAACCACGCGGGGGGACCTAGTGAATGAACTGCAGAGAGCTGGGACCAATGTAACAAGGCCTACCATAAGTAACACACTACGCCACCATGGACTCAGATCCTGCAGTGCCAGACGTGTCCCACTGCTTAAGCCAGTACATGTCCGGGCCCGTCTGAAGTTTGCTAGAGAGCATTTGGATGATCCAGAGGAGTTTTGGGAGAATGTCCTATGGTCTGATGAAACCAAACTGGAACTGTTTGGTAGAAACACAACTTGTCGTGTTTGGAGGAAAAAGAATACTGAGTTGCATCCATCAAACACCATACCTACTGTAAAGCATGGTGGTGGAAACATCATGCTTTGGGGCTGTTTCTCTGCAAAGGGGCCAGGACGACTGATCCGGGTACATGAAAGAATTAATGGGGCCATGTATCGTGAGATTTTGAGTGCAAACCTCCTTCCATCAGCAAGGGCATTGAAGATGAAATGTGGCTGGGTCTTTCAACATGACAATGATCCAAAGCACACCGCCAGGGCAACGAAGGAGTGGCTTCGTAAGAAGCATTTCAAGGTCCTGGAGTGGCCTAGCCAGTCTCCAGATCTCAACCCTATAGAAAACCTTTGGAGGGAGTTGAAAGTCCGTGTTGCCAAGCGAAAAGCCAAAAACATCACTGCTCTAGAGGAGATCTGCATGGAGGAATGGGCCAACATACCAACAACAGTGTGTGGCAACCTTGTGAAGACTTAAAGAAAACGTTTGACCTCTGTCATTGCCAACAAAGGATATATTACAAAGTATTGAGATGAAATTTTGTTTCTGACCAAATACTTATTTTCCACCATAATATGCAAATAAAATGTTAAAAAAACAGACAATGTGATTTTCTGGATTTTTTTTTCTCAGTTTGTCTCCCATAGTTGAGGTCTACCTATGATGTAAATTACAGACGCCTCTCATCTTTTTAAGTGGTGGAACTTGCACTATTGCTGACTGACTAAATACTTTTTTGCCCCACTGTACAGCACAATGCTCACCAATGGTGGGTGCCTAGCCCTCTGGATAAAAATGGTCCAAACATTAATCCAACATGTATACCAAGCTTGAAAAAGGCTCAGGCATCATAATCTTCGAACATATTATAAACATGCAATGCGTGACATATGGTAATGTTTTGTAGTTGATTATTTGTGTTATGTGATATGTGTATGTAAATTAACTGTTTGTTTTGCACAATTGTAAGAATATTGATGAGAACCTGATACCAATGGCAGACCTCTCGGATTTTCAAAGAGGCCAAATTGTTGGTGCTCGTATGGCAGGCGCTAGTGTAACAGAAAGTGCCCGAATGCTTGGCGTGTCAAGAGGTACTGTCTCCAAAGTAATGACTGCGTTTGAAAGAGAAGGAAAAACGTCCGCAGCAAAGCACAGGTCCGGCCGAAAGTTGAAGTTGACTGAGAGAGACCGTCGGACTCTAAAGCGAATTGTGAGAGAGGATCGCAAGACCACTGCTCCGAAAATCACTGCTGAGCTCAATGAACACCTACAGAACCCAGTTTCCATGAAAACTGTTCGTCGGGAGCTGCACAAATCTGGATTCCACGGAAGAGCTGCAATTAGAAAAGCGCTGCTCTCAATGACAAATGTTTCCAAGCGTTTAGAGTGGTGTAGAAACCTCAAGAATTGGTCCCTCGAGCAGTGGAAACGTGATATTCTCAGACGAATCATCGTTTACCCTATTTCCGACCTCCGGCCGAGTGTATGTTTGGAGACAGCCGAAAGAAGCATTCCATCCAGACTGCCTCCTCCCAACCGTAAAACATGGCGGAGGTTCTGTGATGATCTGGGGTGCTATTTCGTGGAGATACGCCGGGCCAATGATATCCCTTCATGGAAGAATTAACAGCCGAGATTATTTAGGCATTTTGGGCGACCAAACGGATCCAATGGTTCAAGCACTGTTCCCGGAGGGGAACGCCATCTTTCAGGATGATAATGCACCAATTCATACAGCTAGAATCGTTAAAGAATGGCACGAGGAACATTCTAATGAAGTTGAGCATTTCATCTGTCCCCCACAATACCCAGACCTCAACATTATTGAGCATTTATGGTCGATTTTAGAGATTCAAGTTAGACGTCGATTTCCGCCGCCATCGTCGCTCAAAGAACTGGAGGGTGTTTTAACTGCACTAGATGGTGGCCTGATTCTAATGCATCGAGTATTATAGAATATGTATGTAGTTTATTTATGAAGATTTCAGAATAATGCAATGAATACACAGGATTCGGCCGGCCAGGCGCGACCAACTAGCGAAGCGTGGTTCAAATTCCACGGCAATTCGCGGCCGGACTGCGCCTGTCGCTGATTGTTCGCGGCCAGCTGCGTAGTATAGAGCACAGCCCGCGTAGTGTAGAGCACAGCCCGCGTAGTGTAGAGCACAGCCCGCGTAGTGTAGACCACAGCCCGCGTAGTGTAGACCACAGCCCGCGTAGTGTAGACCACAGCCCGCGTAGTGTAGACCACAGCCCGCGTAGTGTAGACCACAGCCCGCGTAGTGTAGACCACAGCCCGCGTAGTGTAGACCACAGCCCACGCAGTGTAGAGCACAGCCCACGCAGTACATAACGCAGCCCACGCAGTACATAACGCAGCCCACGCAGTACATAACGCAGCCCACGCAGTACATAACGCAGCCCACGCAGTACATAACGCAGCCCACGCAGTACATAACGCAGCCCACGCAGTACATAACGCAGCCCACGCAGCACATAACGCAGCCCACGCAGCACATAACGCAGCCCACGCAGCACATAACGCAGCCCACGCAGCACATAACGCAGCCCACGCAGCACATAACGCAGCCCACGCAGCATATAACACAGCCCACGCAGCATATAACACAGCCCACGCAGTATATAACACAGCCCACGCAGTCTATAACACAGCCCACGCAGTCTATAACACAGCCCACGCAGTCTATAACACAGCCCACGCAGTATATAACACAGCCCACGTAGTATATAACAGCCCACGCAGTCTATAACACAGCCCACACAGTCTATAACACAGCCCACGCAGTATATAACAGCCCACGCAGTGTATAGCAATGTGGGCACCATATCCCTGTTAAAAAAAGAATTCAAATAAAAATTAGTTATATACTCACCTTCCGGCGGCCCCCGTATCCAGCCCAAGCCTTTAGCGATGCTCGTCGGGTTCCCAGTAATAACACGAGATGATGTAGAGAGACCGCTACGTCATCACGGGTCTTTGCGGCAATGCATTCTTGGGACCGGAGCGTCGCGAGGAGCGGGAAAGGCTGGCGCGGAAGACGGAAGGTGAGAATATAATTTTTTTTTTAATTATTATTTTTAACATTACATGTTTTTACTATTGATGCTGCATAGGCAGCATCAATAGTAAAATGTTGGTCACACTAAGGGTAAGTTCACACAGGACTTTTTTGCTGTGTATTTTTGCTACTTTTTATGCTAATTTAGGTGTGTTTTTGGTGCTTTTTTTGGTGCGTTTTTTTTTCTCTTTTTCCAGACTAAGGTCCTTGGATTTTCAGCAGCAAAAACGCAGCAAATAATGATACCTGCGTTTTTGCTGCGTTTTTTTCAACATCCATTCAAGTCAATGGGTGAAAAAACGCAGCAAAAACGCTAGAAGTAACATGTCAAAAAACGCAGCAAAGCACAAAATACTGATCAAACAAAAAACCAATGTATGTGCATGAGATTTCTGAAATCTCATAGGCTTTGCTGGTACTGTAAAAAGCAGCTGAAAATTAGCATAAACAAACGCAGCAAAAATACGCAGCAAAAAAGTCCCGTGTGAACGTACCCTTACAGTGTTAATGGCACCGTTAATGGACTGCGCTACACCGCGTTATGCCGTTGTGTAACGCAGTCCGTTTAACGGACCTCTGAAACGCTATGTGGGCGCTGACTGGAGGAGAGTATAGAGGGAGCAGTGACTGGAGGGGAGTATGGAGGGGGTACTGACTGGAGGGGAGTATGGAGGGGGCACTGACTGGAGGGGAGTAGGGAGGAGCCAATTCGCGGCCGGACTGTGCCTGTCACTGATTGGTTGCGGCCGGCTGGGCATGACAAATCAGCGACGCGGGATTTCCGTTACAGACATACAGACAGAAGTGGACCTTAGACAACTCACACTCTCTCTATATATATATAGTACTATTGACTACATTGGGGAAAATTGGTATTTGATACGCTGCTGAATTTACAAGTTTTTACACCAACAAAGAATGGATAAGTTTGTAATTTTTATCGTAGGTACATTTCAACTGTGAGAGACAGAATCTGAAAATAAAAAAAACAGACAGACAATCACATGATTTATCAATCGTATGATTTTAAAATAATTAAATAGCAGGAGCAAGACGTGCTTCCCTGGGCTCCCTAAGCTGCAAGGGTAATCCGCCCGTTTTTCTGGACATTGGAGACCCATCCAAGAAATAAAAGGGCAGGAGTATATAGCCCCAGGGCCACGGGAGCAATATCTGTCCGCGGAGGTGAAAGGAGCGGTCCGGAATTACGGTGCCAGCTTGAGGCCTACTGTCGGGCCTGAGGCCTGCGGGATGCCGATGCAGCCCATCTCCAGCTGGGAGGCCCTTGGCGCCTCCCTACTCCAGTGGGACAGTCCGGACTGTACCTTGCAGGAGAGCCAACCCACCCCTGCCATCCCGAAGCTGAGGGGCCCCTGTTGCCGAGGGGCCCCTGTTGCCGAGGTCTGGACGCCGCCGAGGGAGGGCAGAGACCGCCGCGCGGTGAGTTGCGTCGGGCACCGTGAGCCCACGTCTCATCCGGCCTCCTCCTGCACCATAGAAGCGGCAGTGTGAACCCCGGCTCGCACTGCTGGAGAGATACACCGGCGGTGCTTACCTACACGCCGGCCGTTCCGGAGCAGCTACTGCGCTGTGCCGCCCGCTCGTCCCCGGGCCCCCTTCCGACGCCTGGGCCCTGCGGTGATAGCTGCGGCTGCTAGGAGGTGTGTGGCCTGCGCTGGCAGCCGTCTGCCTGAGAGACGTGCGGAGGACGCGCCGCCATTAATCACGGTCCCACAGACGCTGCGCACCTGACTCCTGGGGCTGCTGGCCTGGGCACCATTACTCTGCTACAGGGGATCCACAGCCCCCCCGGTGGACAGAAGACTTCCCGGCACCTAACAGCAGAGGTGAGAGACCGCCTTGTGCTATATCCCCCCCAGCTGAGCTAATTGTGAGGGGACTGGGCCTTGGACGCTGGGGGGTTGCCGTTCCCCCCCGGCTGGGTCCACGCAGTCCGTGAGGGGCTGTCGCCATTGCGGTTTCCCGGCTCCCGCAATAAACTCCCCACTCCGCCAGCCTTCAGACTTGTCACTCATAATCTCAATCTTCTTCTCCACTGGCACAATCATACTTTTGACTATTTTTAACACAACACCTGCCTAACTAGACTCAGTCTACAAAATACCCTAAAAACTGTTGCAATGCTCTAACCTATCCCTCGCACATCTGCTAGGGGATACTGTTATGATCTGGTGGTTTAGGAGCAACATGGGACGAGCTCTGACGGAGGTGGTACCTGTACTGACCGCAGTCCCTAAGCTCAACACAACACTAGAAGTAGCTGTGGGATGCTCCTGTCACTCCCTAGGCACCTCGTCACAGCCTGAGAACTAACTACCCCTAAAGATAGAAACAGGAAGACTATCTTGCCTCAGAGAAAATCCCCAAAGGATAGATAGCCCCCCACAAGTAATGACTGTGAGTGGAGAGGGAAAAGACATACGTAGAATGAAACCAGGATGTAGCACAGGAGGCCAGTCTAGCTAGATAGATAGGACAGGACGGAATACTGTGCGGTCAGTATTAAAAACTACAAAAAATCCACACAGAGTTTACAAAAATCTCCACATTTGACTAAAGGTGTGGAGGGTAAATCTGCTTCCCAGAGCTTCCAGCTAAACTGAATTAATCCATACTGACAAGCAGGACAAAACATAGAATGCACAGAACGAATAAGTCCACAACGTGTGGACAGAAAAGAGCAAAGAAAGGACTTATCTTTGCTGAATAGGTCAGGATCTCAGGGAAATCCAAGAGAGATGTGAATCCAACCAGGAACCATTGACAAGTGGCACTGGCTGAAGGGAAGAGCCAGGCATAAATAGCCGAGCAGAAAGACAATCAGTGGAAGCAGCTGCAGACTGCTAAATCCAAGGAGCAGCCATACCACTTAAAACCACCGGAGGGAGCCCAAGAGCAGAACTCACAAAAGTGCCACGTACAACCGCCGGAGGGAGCCCAAGAGCGGAATTCACAACAGGATACTGCGCAATATGCCCCGTCTTAGACCTTAGTTCTTTTAATATGGCATAAATATCACGGGGATCTACTTCTATCCATATTTTAATCGCCCTCATGCCTAAAGCGCGTAGAACCAATTCAAAACAATCCAGCAACAGGTTTGTCGCATTAACAGACCTGGATGCCGACATGTCTTCCGGTCCATTTTCTCAGTCGGAGTCCTCCAACTCTTCCATACCTGACGGAGCAGACTGAGATGATCCCAGCCTCTACAACCAAAACCCAAAACACCCCTACCCTGGACAAAACGGCTCTACTGTCGCAGTTCCAATCTATCTTACATTCTGAATTACTCAAGATGTCAGACAAATTGACTAAGGACTTAACCATAGAGATCAGAGAACTTGGTTCCTGTACCTCTGACCTTGAGGACAAAATGGACTCGACCCTTGCAAACCTAGCAACTCACGAAAAAGATATTGAGATGCTACAGGACGAGATCCACACCCTGAAGCAAGCTAGAGGACTGAGCCCGTAGGAGCAATATTAGGATCAGAGATATACCAGAAACGGTCACCGACCTTCAATCCACCGCAACAGCCCTGTTTCAAAAACTCCTACCGGGGATCTCCATTGAGCACCTAGAAATGGACCGCATCCATAGAGCTTTGAGCAGACGCAAGTCAGATGGCCCACCGAGAGATATCATCCTTAAAATGCACTTTTACAAAACAAAGGAACAGCTCCTGCAAGCGGCAAGAAAATCTGCACCGCTAACATTCCAAGGCCACTCATACAAGCTGTTCTCAGACCTGGCCCCCACTACTATCGCCAAACGACGAGCTATGAAGCCATACCTGGAGATTCTGCGATTCAATAACATCAAATATCGTTGGGGATTCCCCTTTAAACTGATATTTCCCCACCTTGATATGATCCACACAGTTCTCTCCCCCGAAGGAGCGAGCCGATGCTTAGCTAAATTACAGCTTATGGATTCCTCTTCATCTCCCCCGCTTGCTTCCTCTCAGCCTTGGCGCCGCCGATCTCGTCCGCAAGCTCCGCCTGACCCCCCGTGATGAGCTGTACAACTGCTGGCTCTATTCTGGGCCTCTGATACCCTACAGGCTATCCTGTCAGACACTCAGTTTTAGGATAATATGGTTATGTGTGTTTTCTCAGTTTATTTTCATAGATGTTCCTGAACTGCGCAACTCCAACATTCCCTTACTGGAAACTACTGCGCTTTTCGTTTCAACTGAAACACTGGACTGGATCGAACTTATCTCCTGACCTGATCTTCACTACAGACAAGTGAATATATTCAATACACAAGTTAATACAGTGTTGTTTCCTTTTTCTTTACCTATCGACTGTTATGTTCTAGCGACAGGTTACATATATTCTACTCTACCGCAATGTTTTAAATGTAATATAAAGTCGCATAACGGCCTCAGTTAGTTATATTATTAGGCATAGTTGTTATTTTTTGTAATCCGATCTATGCCTTCCATTTATTAGCTGCTACAATAGGTTGATAGGATAGATCATCATTGAATACCCCCAAGATAGCCGAATCAGACCCCCAGTTCGACTTTATCATCCAATTAATTATATTCCTGTATTCCGTTACAATCGCATACATTTTTTATTTTTGCGCTGCCCCTAGCAGACCTCTACGACCCCACAGTGTCCTCGCACACTGCTGCTCAGTATGTGCTTAGCCAACATTACAGTTTCCCCTTCCCCCTTAACAAGCTTTCTCACCCCACCCAAACCACAGACACCTTCCGATCTACCCCATCCCCCAACCCAACTACCTGCCCGGGCTTATACTACCTACTTAGTCCATTCTGCAAAACGTCCTCCACTCCTACTGATAAATCGCAATTAAGAATTACCACAAGCAAACCTCACAACCTCCTAAAATGCCACTCACAATCCTATCGCACAATGTGAGGGGACTCAACTCCCCACACAAACGCACCAAGGCTTTCTGCTACTATAGATCCCAGCAGGCAGATGTGGTATGTCTCCAAGAGACGCACTTTTCAACTAAATCCTGTCCTAGATTTTTGTCCGCTTCTTACCCGCTCTTCTACTCCGCAAACGCCCCAAACAAAACTAAAGGTGTAGCTATCTGTTTTAAGAAATCTGTCCCGTTTGTTTTTAAATCTTCAGTAGTTGATAAGGAAGGTCGCTATATTATGGTGACAGGCACAATACCTGACAAATTGGTGACCTTTGTCTCCTACTATGCCCCTAATACTCATCAAGCCGCCTTTTTTTCTCAACTGCGCTTAGTAACCCGATGTTTACCCTGGTTACCAGTGAAGACATCGCTGAATCGGCGTCACACACGCCGATTCAGCGATGTCAGCGGGTGATCCAGCGACGAAATAAAGTCCTGGACTTTCCCCAGCGACCAACGATCTCCCAGCAGGGGCCTGATCGTTGGTCGCTGTCACGCATAACAATTTCGGTAACGATATCATTGCTACGTCACAAAAAGCAACGATATCGTTAACGATATCGTTATGTGTGACGGTACCTTAAGAGGCATGTCCCCGCCAACTCTGCTACACGAACGTCTCCATTTGTGTCTACAGGGACAGACCTGACTGAGCGGGCAAGGACACACCTCTTGGATTTGTCACCTTGTCCCCAGCTACATTTAAATGGTTTTACTCTACTCTAAGGCTATGTTCACAGGTTGTATTTTTGCTGCTTTTTTATGCAAACCTTTTAGCTGTGTTTTACCGTACCAGCAAATGTTATGAGATTTCAGAAATCTCATGCACTCACCGTTTTTTTTCCTGATCAAATTGGAAAACTGTGTAATGAGTAAGTGCAAAAATGCAGCAAAAAAATGCAAGATTAAGGATTTGCTAAATTTTTGGTACAGCAACCCAAGGAAGTTGCATCATATTTTTAATGAGGGCAGTAAAGTTTATCAGCATGCACAAGAGACAATAAAAATGCAGCAAATACACAGCAAAAAAACAACTGAAAAACCTGGAATTTTTGTAAACTGCTTCTTTACTGCCAAGAGAGCAGGTTTTTCCCTGCAGAAAAAAAAACCGCAACGTGTGAACATAGCCTAACAGTCTCAGAGTACAACAAGTTTGTAATGTAGGAAACTATCTCCCATTCATGTTTCCCACAGTTCGGGCAGAATGAACAACGTGACTGTTCGATTTAAGACTCTTTGGAGTTTAGTGCTCATTACTCACCTGGCCTGATGGCTACAAGAATGTGCTCATCTTTACACTGCTGATCATCCCTCATATAGGCCTCTTCAATTTGTATAGCTTCAACCTTAGGTTCAGCTATATCTTCATCCTAGATTTAGAATTGGAAAAAAACAAAAACAAAATCAGAATACAATTCGCAATGAAAAAAGAAACAAAAAAGTAAAAAACAAACAGACAAAAAAAATTCTCAAACAGGAGACCCACATATCCAGTACTTGGTAAGAGGTCAGCGCCATCCTGTGAGGTACTGCTACTTTCCTCTTCACGACAATGGGAACGTACAGGACTTGAGCGGCTCTCTGGTGTACTGTTCTCACATGGTCCATCTGTAGGAATCACAAAAACGTTAAACCTGATGAATCAAGTCGGTTAATGTGATGAAAGAAGTTATTGAGTGACGCCCAAAATTGCTCCTAACAAATTTAAGGTGTGGATTTGTTTTTAATTGTTTTATTGAATAAACCACTTGAAGCATTTTTGATTTTCATGTAAACAACACAACAGAAAAGGAAAGACGATATTTTTATTAAGATGGTGGAACCAATACGAAGGTGGAGATTCTTAACCACTGCATCTTTGT
Source organism: Ranitomeya imitator (assembly GCF_032444005.1). NCBI lineage: Eukaryota > Metazoa > Chordata > Amphibia > Anura > Dendrobatidae > Ranitomeya > Ranitomeya imitator. The sequence continues at coordinate 641,750,232 of NC_091283.1, read as the reverse complement.
ACAGCTCTAATAATGAGATTATTGTTTCTCTGGAAAGTAAATCATCTTCCGAGTCACAGGGACTGGGGTAGGATTTGTAGCGAGGTGCACATAGAGATGTGTACCATTCGTCGGTGCTCCCGATTCATGACTCTGGAGTGTCTGACTCCAGCACACCACCTTATCAAGACCAGTGTGAAGGATGCAGTCATATCTAGGCTAGGCAATGCTCTGTAAGAGTGGCAACATCACCTCCACTGCAGCAAAGTATCATCGAGAACTGTGTGCTGCTCCTGGATTTAGAATCTGTATTCACTTCTAGGATGAGAGCAGTCAGTGTCAGCCAGTTAACTGAAGCTGACCCATGCAAACATGGGTTAAATATATTGAGGAGACAAGCCCTTTAAACCTGTTAAGTGTACAGGAGATGTAAAGAACAAACTTAGTTAGACTTACCTACCTGGACCGATGGCTATAGGAATTTCCTCCTCCTTACACTGCGGAGTACTGCTTGCAGAAGTCTCATCTTCTTCTTCTGATATTACTTCAACTTTGACACTTGTCAAATCTTCACCCTACATAATTATGGCAACAAATAAGGTTGCAGAGCAGAAGCCTTATAAAGAATGCTCGTATGCCTGGATGTTCAAATGTTCACTTTTTGGCATTATATAATCTAAAGTGGCCATAGGGCAGCACGGTGGCTCAGTGGTTAGCACTGCAGCGCTGGGGACCTAGGTTCAAATCCCACCAAGGACAACACCTGCATGGAGTTTGTATGTTCTCCCCGGGTTTGTGTGGGTTTTCTCCCACACTTTAAAGGCTATGTGCCCACGTTGCATTTTTTATGTGTTTCTGTCACCTTTTTTGCCACAACGGAAACGCATAAAAACCGCATTCCCACGCAATCCTATGGGATTCCGCAGTTGCTGTGCCCATGCTGCGGATTTTCCCGCTGCGGAATCACATAGTGGTAAAATCCGCAGCATGTTCATTATTTTTGCGGAATCGCGGCGATTCCGCAGCCATAAGATAGCATTGAAACGCTCACTTTACGCATGTGGCTATGTCCACCATGCGTAAAGTGAGCGCTTCATGTGCGGATGGTACCCGGGTCTGGAGGAGAGGAGACACTCCTCCAGGCCCTGGGATCCATATTTCTATAAAAAAAAAAAAAAAGAATTAAAATAAAAAATAGGGATATACTTACCTTCTGATGGCCCCGAAGTCCTCTGGCTCTCAGCAGTCCATGCGGCGGCTTCCGTTCCCAGGGATGCCTTTCCAAATCACCTGAGATGACGTCGCGGTCACGCAACCGTGACGTCACAAAGGTCCTTCGCGCAAAGCATCCCTGGGAACGGAACATACTATATATATATATATATATATATATATATATATATATATATATATATATATACAGTGGGGCAAAAAAGTATTTAGTCAGTCAGCAATAGTGCAAGTTCCACCACTTAAAAAGATGAGAGGCGTCTGTAATTTACATCATAGGTAGACCTCAACTGTGGGAGACAAACTGAGAAAAAAAAATCCAGAAAATCACATTGTCTGTTTTTTTAACATTTTATTTGCATATTATGGTGGAAAATAAGTATTTGGTCAGAAACAAAATTTCATCTCAATACTTTGTAACATATCCTTTGTTGGCAATGACAGAGGTCAAACGTTTTCTGTAAGTCTTCACAAGGTTGCCACACACTGTTGTTGGTATGTTGGCCCATTCCTCCATGCAGATCTCCTCTAGAGCAGTGATGTTTTTGGCTTTTCGCTTGGCAACACGGACTTTCAACTCCCTCCAAAGGTTTTCTATAGGGTTGAGATCTGGAGACTGGCTAGGCCACTCCAGGACCTTGAAATGCTTCTTACGAAGCCACTCCTTCGTTGCCCTGGCGGTGTGCTTTGGATCATTGTCATGTTGAAAGACCCAGCCACGTTTCATCTTCAATGCCCTTGCTGATGGAAGGAGGTTTGCACTCAAAATCTCACGATACATGGCCCCATTCATTCTTTCATGTACCCGGATCAGTCGTCCTGGCCCCTTTGCAGAGAAACAGCCCCAAAGCATGATGTTTCCACCACCATGCTTTACAGTAGGTATGGTGTTTGATGGATGCAACTCAGTATTCTTTTTCCTCCAAACATGACAAGTTGTGTTTCTACCAAACAGTTCCAGTTTGGTTTCATCAGACCATAAGACATTCTCCCAAAACTCCTCTGGATCATCCAAATGCTCTCTAGCAAACTTCAGACGGGCCCGGACATGTACTGGCTTAAGCAGTGGGACACGTCTGGCACTGCAGGATCTGAGTCCATGGTGGCGTAGTGTGTTACTTATGGTAGGCCTTGTTACATTGGTCCCAGCTCTCTGCAGTTCATTCACTAGGTCCCCCCGCGTGGTTCTGGGATTTTTGCTCACCGTTCTTGTGATCATTCTGACCCCACGGTGTGGGATTTTGCGTGGAGCCCCAGATCGAGGGAGATTATCAGTGGTCTTGTATGTCTTCCATTTTCTAATTATTGCTCCCACTGTTGATTTCTTCACTCCAAGCTGGTTGGCTATTGCAGATTCAGTCTTCCCAGCCTGGTGCAGGGCTACAATTTTGTTTCTGGTGTCCTTTGACAGCTCTTTGGTCTTCACCATAGTGGAGTTTGGAGTCAGACTGTTTGAGGGTGTGCACAGGTGTCTTTTTATACTGATAACAAGTTTAAACAGGTGCCATTACTACAGGTAATGAGTGGAGGAAAGAGGAGACTCTTAAAGAAGAAGTTACAGGTCTGTGAGAGCCAGAAATCTTGATTGTTTGTTTCTGACCAAATACTTATTTTCCACCATAATATGCAAATAAAATGTTAAAAAAACAGACAATGTGATTTTCTGGATTTTTTTTTCTCAGTTTGTCTCCCATAGTTGAGGTCTACCTATGATGTAAATTACAGACGCCTCTTATCTTTTTAAGTGGTGGAACTTGCACTATTGCTGACTGACTAAATACTTTTTTGCCCCACTGTATGTATGTATGTATGTATGTATGTATGTATGTATGTATGTATGTATGTATATATATATATAGATAGATATAGATAGATATAGATAGATATAGATAGATATAGATAGATATAGATAGATATAGATAGATATAGATAGATATAGATAGATATAGATAGATATAGATAGATATAGATAGATATAGATAGATATAGATAGATAGATATAGATAGATAGATATAGATAGATAGATATAGATAGATAGATATAGATAGATATATATAGATAGATATATATAGATAGATATATATAGATAGATATAGATATAGATAGATATAGATAGATATAGATAGATATAGATAGATATAGATAGATATAGATAGATATAGATAGATATAGATAGATATAGATAGATATAGATAGATATAGATAGATATAGATAGATATAGATAGATATAGATAGATATAGATAGATATAGATAGATATAGATAGATATAGATAGATATAGATAGATATAGATAGATATAGATAGATATAGATAGATATAGATAGATATATATATATATATATATATATATATATAATTTTTTATTATTATTATTTTTAACATTCTATCTTTTACTATTGATGCTGCATAGGCAGCATCAATAGTAAAACGTTGGTCACACTTTTCAAGCACTATGATTGACAAGTGTGACCAACCTGTCAATCACTTTTCCAAGCGATGCTTCAAATCGGTTGGAAAAGCGCAAGCATTTTGCAAGCTAAAAACGCTTGCAGAACGCTTGTGTTTTGCGGGAAAACGCACGCGAATTCCACAGAATTTCTGCAACGTGGGTACATAGCCAAAGACATACCGATAGGGAACTTAGATTGTGAGCCCCATCGGGGACAGCATGACATCAGTTGTCCCACACTGTCAACAGGAAAAGAAACTGCTGCTCTATTGATGTGGCATCAGCAGAAGTATGTGACCGCTCTGTGTCGGCGGAGTACAGCAGATAGGTAATAACTACCCACCTATTAATGCTTAGGCACTTTTTTTTTTTTTTGAAGTCCTGGATATCTCCTTTAAAATCCAACTGCCCGACCCTCTTGCTCCCCACATTTGTCAGGGAAGAATTGGGAGGCCGCCATACATATTAGATCGTCATCCAACCGTTCCAAAACTAATGGCTTTAGCCAGCTGCAACCAGATTTGTATAGGTGGGCAATTAAAGAGAATTGTTTTGTTTGTGTAAAGCTGACAAATACTGATGTAAAATACTGACCAAACACTGAATGTGGCCTTATACTTCACGCAAAAAGAAAACGATTTGACCCTCTGGTGACATCCAAAGAATATCTATGTAGTTGTATGGAGAGAGCACAAAAAGGCGCCATGAAAGGCAGTTAGTCGCCAGCTGCGTTCTACAGCTGACACCTGCTAGAAACTGGTGCAATTTAAGCTTAGCTGACTCTCACAATTCAGCTATCACAGACAGGCTGCATAGTCCTTGTGTCACACATTATGGAAAATAGTCTGAACCAAAATTTGCTGCTTTTGTTTTTTAAATACGCAACATAGGTGGCACAAAGACTTTACAGTGAACAGGTTATGCTTTTTATTTTTTACTCGCAGATACAGGCTAAACTGCAGGTAAATGTGTTAAAATCTTGTCTGGCCACCTTACTGGAGCAGCAGCTAGAGAGAACTTTAACTTATATCCTCCCTGTAGCCATTCCCTTCAAATCATTGGGGCGGTGCTGGGAGCTGTTCGTCACTACACAGCAAGCGCGCTGTAAATCACGCCCCAACACTTTGACCGTCCATTCTGCACACACATACACACAGCCGACTGTCAAAGTGCCTAAGAGTAATTACAGCTGTGCTCAGCGTGTGTGCCTGTCTGACAGTGTGCGTCTGTGCGAGTGCGGACTGTAACCCTTTTCTGCACTGCCCCTAGGACTGGAAGCGAGCAGCTGCAGGATGCATACACATTGATTTTTTTCCCTGCAGCCGCTGCCCCAGTAAGGCAGCCAGGCAGGATATTAATGCCATTTATCTGCAGTTTACCCCTACATCTGCAAATAAATGTTTTATACACGGGTGGTTCCCATTAACCCCTTCCAAATATGGCCAATTTCCATTTTTTGGTTTTTTTTTTCCCCTTCTTCCAAGGCCTATAACTTTTGTATTTTTTCGTTCACATAGATATATGAGGTCTTGTATTTCTGTGGATTGAGCTGTACTTTTCAATGACACTATTCATTTTACCATGTAAGTGCTTTTAAAATGGGGAAAAAACAACAAGTGAAGTGAAATTGCAAAAATATGCAATCTTGACCTTAACCTTAAATTACGATTATGGCTATACTAAATTTGACCTTTTTTTTTTTTTTCATTAATATTTTAGTACTGAATTTAAAAAATAAATAAAAATAGGAGTCGTGGGGGGAAAAATTCTGATTGTGTGGCCATTATTCAAAAGCCTATTTTTTGCGAGGTGAGCCAACTAAGTTTTTGCGGTGTGGCGGTGACTTCACAAAAAAGCGCAAGTTTGTCACTTTAAAAAAAAAAAAAATTGTATTCTATTGTTTATTCATTGGGTAATTTTCTATATTTTCCGATGGAACTGACTTTACTATCTTCATTTTTAAGAAGGGGGGGGTGGAAATGTAGGGATATGATTTGTTTGTACGTTTTAGTCTATTTATTAGACCCCTTAGGGTACTTGAACCTGTGATGGTCTGATCGCTTGTTTTATATACAGCTATACCACAGGCTGGGTCTCAATGTAGCTCCGTGTTGGCAGGCTCAGAGGTATTGAACATAAACCCAGCTGTCATAAACAACCCATTGTCGCTCCAGCTGGGTGCATATTGTGATGCGCTCTCGTGCCCATTTGTTGTTAATACCACTGTCAGAGAATGACAACCACATATAACAGGTTATCAGTCATGGGCAGAGCACTACGCCACCCACAGCTGTTAAGAGGCAGCTCCTTTCTGCGACAGCCATAACCTGCCGGCTCCATACACCCACTCCCAATTAGCGCCGTTCATCTATGGTGGATCTCGGAAAGGGGTTAATAAATACCCTTATGATCCCATGCATTACCATATAATGTCTCAGTATTCCCAGCAGCACTCACCTCTTCAGTAAGCAACTCAATGATCTTGTTGGTGAGGTCCAGGATCTTCTCATCGTGTATAAGTGAAAGAGGAGGAGGTTCCAAGTTGAGTCTTTGGGATCCGTTCCATCCTCTTGACATGTGAAGATGACTGCCTGGGGTAACATTGTTACCTGCTGTCTTCTTCACTACGGTGTAATCCTGGGTATGAAGAGTGAACGTCACTGTATTTATATTGCCATTATCTATTTAGACTTGTCAGTGCATTACACTCCTTACAGGCCGCAATTCACATACCTGGAAGCCTTGTTAGAAATAATATTAAATTTAAAAATAAATATATATATATATAATATACATACACACACACACACACATAGACACACAAAAAAGTTCATTTGTTTTCTCATTAATGTACACTCTGCACCCCATATTGACTGAGGAAAGCAAATGTAGAAAGTTTTGCAAATTTAATAAAAGACAGACACTCATATTTAAGTCAAATGCTGTCCATTTCCTTGTGATCCTCTTTGAGATGGTTCTACTCCTTCATTGGAGCCCAGCTGTGTTTAACTAAACTGATAGGACTTGATTTGGAAAGGCACACACCTGTCTATATAAGACCTCACAGATCACAGTGCATGTCAGACCAAATGAGAATCATGAGGTCAAAGAAACTGGCCAAGGAGGCTCAGAGGCAGAATTGTGGCAAGGCACAGATCTGGCCAAGGTTACAACAGAATTTCTGCAGTACTCAAGGTCCCTAAGAGCACAGTGGCCTCCATAATCCTTAAATGAAAGACATTTGAGACCACCAGAAGTCTTCCTAGTTCTGGGCGTCCAGCCAAACTGAGCAATCGTGGAAGAAGAGCCTTGGTGAGAGAGGTAAAGAAGAACCCCAAGATCACTGTGGCTGAGCTCCACAGATACAGTAGGGAGATGGGAGAAAGTTCCACAAAGTCAACTATCACTGCAGCCCTTCACCAGTCTTGCCTTTATGGCAGAGTGGCCCAACGGAAGCCTCTCCTCAGTGCAAGACATATGAAAGCCCGCATAGAATTTGCTAAAAAACACATGAAGGACTCCCAGACTATGAGAAATAAGATTCTCTGGTCTGATGAGACGAAGATAGACCTTTTGGTGATAATTCTAAGCAGTATGTGTGGAGAAAACCAGGCACTGCTCATCTCCTGCCTAACACAATCCCAACAGTGAAACATGGTGGTGGCAGCATCATGCTACGGGGGTGTTTTTCACCTGCAGGGAGAGGACGACTGGTGGTCATTGAAGGAAACATGAATGCGGCCAAGTACAGATATATCCTGGATGAAAACCTCTTCCAGAGTGCTCTGGACCTAAGACTTGGCCAATGGTTCACCTTCCAACAAGACGATGACCCCAAGTACACAGCTAAAATAACAAAGGAATGGTTTCAGAACAACTCTGAGCCCATTCTTGACTGACTCAGCCAGAGCCCTGACCTAAACCCAATTGAGCATCTCTGGAGAGACCCGAAAATGGCTGTTGACCACCGTTCACCATCCAACCTGACGGAACTGGAGAGGATCTGCAAGGAAGGATCCCCAAATCCAGGTGTGAAAAACTTGTTGCATCATTTCCAAGAAGACTCATGGCTGCATTAGCTCAAAAGGAGCTTCTACTCAATACTGTGCAAAGGGTCTGAATACTTATGACCATGTGATATTTCAGTTTTTCTTTTTTAATACATTTGCAAAAATTACTACATTTCAGTTTTTTTAGTCAAGATGGCATGCAGAGTGTACAGTAATGAGAAACAAAATGAATTTCTTTGAATTTATCAAATGGCTGTAATGAAACAAAGTGAAAAATTTAAAGGGGTCTGAATACGGTACTTTCCATACCCACTGTATACAATTATGTATATTGGAGAATAATGCATTATAAACATTATACAAACTCAGACTGCACTTGGATGATATCCGAGTACGGTCTGATGTTTGCCATGTGCCCATAGACTAAAATAGGTATCATGCTAACCCCATTACCCCAAGTATTGGCACTTTAATTGGAATCTGTCAGTATGATTTCTCCCCCAAACTATTTTTTTGGCACATGTAGCTTTCAAAGCAAACCTGAAAGAAAGGAACTGGAGTATAAGTTGGTATGCATGCAATATGTAGGAGAATGTTCACACTGGCCATTAAACAGACAAAACCTAAGATATGAAAATTGTATCTGCAGAGAGGAAGAGAAATTTCACTCTAGTGTTGCCTATTGGAAGCAGCAATACTATAAGTCATTATCAACCCTTTAACAAGTCTTGAGATATAACTTCAGATTCAGACAAATCAGAATCTCAATTTGCAGACACGGTGTTTCGGGGTATTGCCCCTTGTCAGTACAGTAAAGTATGAGATCTGATTTTGCTAGGTGAGAGGCTAAAGGTACCTTCACACATAACGATATTGTTAACGATATCGTTGCTTTTTGTGACGTAGCAACGATATCGTTAATGAAATCGTTATGTGTGACAGCGACCAACGATCAGGCCCCTGCTGGGAGATCGTTGGTCGCTGAATAAAGTCCAGAACTTTATTTCGTCGCTGGACTCCTCCTGACATCGCTGGATCGGCGTGTGTGACACCGATCCAGCGATGTCTTCACTGGTAACCAGGGTAAACATCGGGTAACTAAGCGCAGGGCCGCGCTTAGTAACCCGATGTTTACCCTGGTTACCATCCTAAAAGTAAAAAAAAAAAACAGTACATACTTACCTACAGCTGTCTGTCCTCCAGCGCTGTGCTCTGCTCTCCTCCTGTACTGGCTGTGAGCGTCGGTCAGCCGGAAAGCAGAGCGGTGACGTCACCGCTGTGCTTTCCGGCCGCTGTGCTCACAGCCAGTACAGGAGGAGAGCAGAGCACAGCGCTGGAGGACAGACAGCGGTAGGTAAGTATGTAGCGTTTGTTTTTTTTTACTTTTAGGATGGTAACCAGGGTAAACATCGGGTTACTAAGCGCAGCCCTGCGCTTAGTTACCCGATGTTTACCCTGGTTACCGGCATCGTTGGTCGCTGGAGAGCGGTCTGTGTGACAGCTCTCCAGCGACCAAACAGCGACGCTACAGCGATCCGGATCGTTGTCGGTATCGCTGCAGCGTCGCTTAATGTGAAGGGGCCTTAAGACTGGGATCTAATTAGTAAGATTTCTCCTTGTGGAAAGTGACATGCCAAGGCTGGAATGCCAGTATGATGAGACTGAAAACCTAACATAGAAACAAAAAGAACATATACCCTGCTGTAAGTAAAAAGCAATAGTGCATATAAATAACATTTGATACTTGGTAAACTGTTTTTGACAAAATACTATTAAAACCATCCCACGAGTGATAAGAGGTACCGAGTCTGGACAATCCTAACTAACTTCTAGCATTAAAACATTACCATGTGTCCAAAATGGCCTCAATGTGAATAAGGACTGGGTAGGACAGGAGCCCAACTATGGACATACAGTAATGGGAAGCTATAGAAACGTAGTTAAAAAAAAGTGAAGCCACTGAGTTCAAGAACCTAAAGCAAGACCAATAGAAATACATAGTAACATAGTAACATAGTTAGTAAGGCCGAAAAAAGACATTTGTCCATCCAGTTCAGCCTATATTCCATCATAATAAATACCCAGATCTACGTCCTTCTACAGAACCTAATAATTGTATGATACAATATTGTTCTGCTCCAGGAAGACATCCAGGCCTCTCTTGAACCCCTCGACTGAGTTCGCCATCACCACCTCCTCAGGCAAGCAATTCCAGATTCTCACTGCCCTAACAGTAAAGAATCCTCTTCTATGTTGGTGGAAAAACCTTCTCTCCTCCAGACGCAAAGAATGCCCCCTTGTGCCCGTCACCTTCCTTGGTATAAACAGATCCTCAGCGAGATATTTGTATTGTCCCCTTATATACTTATACATGGTTATTAGATCGCCCCTCAGTCGTCTTTTTTCTAGACTAAATAATCCTAATTTCGCTAATCTATCTGGGTATTGTAGTTCTCCCATCCCCTTTATTAATTTTGTTGCCCTCCTTTGTACTCTCTCTAGTTCCATTATATCCTTCCTGAGCACCGGTGCCCAAAACTGGACACAGTACTCCATGTGCGGTCTAACTAGGGATTTGTACAGAGGCAGTATAATGCTCTCATCATGTGTATCCAGACCTCTTTTAATGCACCCCATGATCCTGTTTGCCTTGGCAGCTGCTGCCTGGCACTGGCTGCTCCAGGTAAGTTTATCATTAACTAGGATCCCCAAGTCCTTCTCCCTGTCAGATTTACCCAGTGGTTTCCCGTTCAGTGTGTAATGGTGATATTGATTCCCTCTTCCCATGTGTATAACCTTACATTTATCATTGTTAAACCTCATCTGCCACCTTTCAGCCCAAGTTTCCAACTTATCCAGATCCATCTGTAGCAGAATACTATCTTCTTTTGTATTAACTGCTTTACATAGTTTTGTATCATCTGCAAATATCGATATTTTACTGTGTAAAACTTCTACCAGATCATTAATGAATATGTTGAAGAGAACAGGTCCCAATACTGACCCCTGCGGTACCCCACTGGTCACAGCGACCCAGTTAGAGACTATACCATTTATAACCACCCTCTGCTTTCTATCACTAAGCCAGTTACTAACCCATTTACACACATTTTCCCCCAGACCAAGCATTCTCATTTTGTGTACCAACCTCTTGTGCGGCACGGTATCAAACGCTTTGGAAAAATCGAGATATACCACGTCCAATGACTCACCGTGGTCCAGTCTATAGCTTACCTCTTCATAAAAACTGATTAGATTGGTTTGACAGGAGCGATTTCTCATAAACCCATGCTGATATGGAGTTAAACAGTTATTCTCATTGAGATAATCCAGAATAACATCCCTCAGAAACCCTTCAAATATTTTACCAACAATAGAGGTTAGACTTACTGGCCTATAATTGAACTGTAGTTTAAGGTGGTATACATGGAATGTGTATGAGGCCACATGGTAAGTAAGGTTTTAATGCTAGAGGTTAGGACTGTCTCAAATGGGTACACCTTGGATCTGGTGGGATGGCTTTTACACTCTTTTGATCAAAAACAGTGTTTACCAAGTACCCAATGTTACTCCCATGCACTACTGCTTTTTACCTTCTTATAGCAGGGTATATGTTCATCTTGTTTCTACCTTAAGAAAGCCAAAATTCATACACAGTAAAATGAAAATCCAAAATCCCACCCACAAATACACGCCATACATTCATATTTATCGATGGGTTGACATGATGCCACTGCTTTAACTATAGCACAGTCATTACAACTGACATAGGCCCAACTATTGTAGCCAGAAAATGACAGTCAAGGTCATGTTCAAGGATACCTCACCTCTCCAGTCAGCAGGTAGATGATTTCCAGGGTGAGGTTTAAGATCCTCTCAGCTATTTCTTTTCCGTCTATGTCCATTCTAGGTGAATCAGTCAGAAAAAGTACCATTGTATTGTGCAAAAGGACTGACCAGGGAGATCCTTTAATGAAATGGAAGAAGGTGGTATGAATTTTAGGATCACAAACAGAATGGGGGCTACTTTGTAACTACTGCCCTCTAGCCAATTATCATATATCGGACACATTAATAAATAGCAATATTTGCACATTTTCATGCAGTAGTAGCAGTATCATATCGCTATATTCCGTGCTTTGAGGATGTAAGTTCTTTGGCAAAGGGAGCAGTAAAAGGCATCCAACATGTCCTGTATATAGGGGGACACTTCAGATGTCCTGCATATAGAGGGGTGGTAATTGTTGCCTGCTTATAGAGCAGGGAAGACCTCCTGCATATAGGGAGACAGAAAAGACCAGGGCTGTGTAGTAGGAGTAATAGGCAAAAGAATTGGACTCCAGCTTTCATAACAAATACCATAAATTTTGGAGTATAAGTCACACCCCAGGTTTACATAGCAGAAAATAGGAAAAACATTTCCTAATAATTAACATTTACTACACAACACTACTGAATGTACTGTACATGCACACTCGGCACTACTGTATATATACACTGCTCAAAAAAATAAAGGGAAGACTTAAACAACAGAAGATAACTCCAAGTAAATCAAACTTCTGTGAAATCAAACTGTCCACTTAGGAAGCAACACTGTTTGACAATCAATTTCACATGCTGTTGTGGAAAGGAATAGACAACAGATGGAAATTATTGGCAATTATCAAGACACACTCAAAGGAGCGGTTCTGCAGGTGGGGATCACAGACCACATCACAGTACCAATGCTTTCTGGCTGATATTTTGGTCACTTTTGAATGTTGGTTGTGCTTTCACACTCGTGGTAGCATGAGATGGACTCTACAACCCACACAAGTGGCTCAGGAAGTACAGCTCATCCAGGATGGCACATCAATGCGAGCTGTGGCAAGAAGGTTTGCTGTGTCTGTCAGCATAGTGTCCAGAGGCTGGAGGCGATACCAGGAGACAGGCCAGTAAACCAGGAGACGTGGAGGGGGCCGTAGGAGGGCAACAACCCAGCAGGACTGCTATCTCAGCCTTTGTGCAAGGAGGAACAGAAGGAGCACTGCCAGAGCCCTGCAAAATGACCTCTAGCAGGCAACAACTGTGCATGTATCTGCACAAATGGTTAGAAACAGACTCCATGAGGATGGTGAGTGCCCGACGTCCACAGATGGGGGTTGTGCTCACAGCCCAACACTGTGCAGGACGCTTGGAATTTGACACAGAACACCAGGATTGGCAAATTCGCCACTGGTGCCCTGTACTCTTCACAGATGAAAGCAGGTTCACACTGAGAACATGTGACAGACGTGACACAGTCTGGAGATGCCATGGAGAGCCATCTGCTGTCTGCAACATCCTTCAGCATGACCGATTTGGCAGTGGGTCAGTAATGGTTTGGGGTGACATTTCTTTGGAGGGACGCACAGCCCTCCATGTGTGCGCCAGAGGTAGCCTGACTGCCATTAGGTACCGAGATGAGATCCTGAGACCCTTGTGAGACCATATGCTGGTGCGGTTGGCCCTGGGTTCCTCCTAATGTAGGACAGTGCCAGACCTCATGTGGCTGGAATGTGTCAGCAGGTTCTGCAAGATGAAGGCATTAAAGCTATGGACTGGCCCGCCCATTCCCCAGACCTGAATCTGATTGAACACATCTGGGAAATCATGTCTCGCACCATCCACCAATGTCACGTTGCACCACAGACTCTCCAGGAGTTGGTGGATGCTTTAGTCCAGGTCTGGGAGGAGATCCCTCAGGAGACCATCCGCAGCCTCATCAGGAGTATGCCCAGGCGAAGTAGGGAGATCATACAGGCACGTGGAAGCCACACAGAATACTGAGCATCATTTCCTTGTCTTGAGGCATTTCCACTGGTTAGATCAGCCTGTAACTTCATTTCCCACTTTGATTTTGAGCATCATTCCAACTCCAGACCTCCGTGGGATACTAGTTGTCATTAACATTGATCATTTTTAGGTTTTATTGTTCTCAACACATTCCACTATGTAATGAATAAAGATTTACAACTGGAATATTTCATTCAGTGATATCTAGGATGTGGGATTTTAGTGTTCCCTTTATTTTTTAGCAGTTTATATATACACATACAACTCTGCTACATACACACACAGCTCAGCTAAATCATGAAAGCACACAGTGTAGGAAATAAGTATTTCATCCCTTGCTGATTTTGTAGGTTTGCCCACTGACAAAGACATGAACAGTCTATAATTTTAAGAGTAGGTTAGGTTAATTTTAACATTGAGATATAGAATATCAAAAATAAAATCACATTGTATAAATTATATAAACTTATTGTTACTGCCAATATCAACAGTAACAGTAATGAGCCAGTAGCATATGTGGCACCACAGCCGGACAGGAAACACCGTTGATATTGGCAGTAACAGGAATGTATATGAACAACATATAAGAAATAGCAGGGAAACGCGCGTAGGGGAAGTGGCACAGTTGCTGTAGCACAGGTAAATCATGATTTAGGTCTCGCAGTATTACTTTATGTGTTATGTTCTTCTGACAGCACATGTTTACATGGAGAGTACAAGTACTATGCACTTTAGCTTTTGGTTAGTAATGCTCTCCAACTGTTGGGACTAGGATTCGTTCCCTGCTGTTATTTTTGTATGTTGTTCATATACATTCCTGTTACTGCCAATATCAACAGTGTTTCCTGTCCGGCTGTGGTGTCAAAATGTTACTGGCTTATCACTGAGCAAATAGGCCCACCTGCCTTTTTTTTTAATTGTTTTTATGCACTTTATTGTTAATTTTTGTAATATATGTGTTAATAAAATTCTGTATAATTAGTTTGTGATGCGCTACACATTACCTCATATACTTAAATATATTACACTTTTCATATATTTGATTTATCATTTATTGGGTCATGTTTACCATAGTATGGGATTTATTTTTGTGTGATACCGGGATATAGTGTACAGTTCTGCATATAGGGGATCGGAAGACTCATAGGGATATAGTGTATGGTCCTGCATATAGGGGAGCAAAAGATTCATACTGGGATACAGTCCTGCATAAAGGGGAGCAGAAGATGCATAGGGATAAAGTGCACAGTCCTGCATAAAGTTGAGCAGAAGATGCATAGGGATAAAGTGCACAGGCCTGCATAAAGAGGAGCAGAAGATGCATAGGGATAAAGTGCACAGGCCTGCATACAGGGGGGCAGAAGATGCAGAGGGGTATGGTGTACAGTCCTGCATACAGGGGGGGGGACAAAGATGCATAGGGATATAGTGTACAGTCCTGCATACAGGGGGGCAGAAGATGCATAGGGATATAGTGCACAGTCCTGCATACAGGGGGGCAGAAGATGCATAGGGATATGGTGTACAGTCCTGCATACGTGGGGGGGGGCAGAAGATGCATAGGGATATGGTGTACAGTCCTGCATACGTGGGGGGGGGCAGAAGATGCATAGGGATATAGTGTACAGTCCTGCATAAAGGGGAGCAGAAGATGCATAGGGATAAAGTGCACAGTCCTGCATACAGGGGGGCAGAAGATGCATAGGGATATGGTGTACAGTCCTGCATACGTGGGGGGGGGGGGGGGGGCAGAAGATGCATAGGGTTATAGTGTACAGTCCTGCATACAGGGGGGCAGTAGGTGCATAGGGATATAGTGCACAGCTATTCATACAAGGGGGGGGGGGCAGTAGATGCGTAGGGATATAGTGCACAGTCCTGTATACAAGGTGGCAGAAGATGCGTAGGGTTATAGTGTACAGTTCTGCATACGGGGGGGGGGGGCAGAAGATGCATAGGGTTATAGTGTACAGTCCTGCATACAGGGGGGCAGTAGGTGCATAGGGATATAGTGCACAGCTATTCATACAAGGGGGGGGGGGCAGTAGATGCGTAGGGATATAGTGCACAGTCCTGTATACAAGGTGGCAGAAGATGCGTAGGGTTATAGTGTACAGTTCTGCATACGGGGGGGGGGGGGGGGGGCAGAAGATGCATAGGGATATAGTGTACAGTCCTGCATAAGGGGGGGGGGGGGCGGAAGATGCATAGGGACATAGTGCACAGTCCTGCATAAGGGGGGGGGGCGGAAGATGCATAGGGACATAGTGCACAGTCCTGCATAAGGGGGGGGGGGGGGCGGAAGATGCATAGGGACATAGTGCACAGTCCTGCATAAGGGGGGGGGGGGCGGAAGATGCATAGGGACATAGTGCACAGTCCTGCATACGGGGGGGGGGGGGCAGAAGATGCATAGGGTTATAGTGTACAGTCCTGCATAAGGGGGGGGGGGGCGGAAGATGCATAGGGATATAGTGTACAGTCCCGCATAAGGGGGGGGGGCGGAAGATGCATAGGGATATAGTGTACAGTCCTGCATAAGGGGGGGGGGGGCGGAAGATGCATAGGGACATAGTGCACAGTCCTGCATAAGGGGGGGGGCGGAAGATGCATAGGGATATAGTGTACAGTCCCGCATAAGGGGGAGGGGGGGGGCGGAAGATGCATAGGGATATAGTGCACAGTCCTGCATAAGGGGGGGGGGGGGCGGAAGATGCATAGGGACATAGTGCACAGTCCTGCATAAGGGGGGGGGCGGAAGATGCATAGGGATATAGTGTACAGTCCCGCATAAGAGGGAGGGGGGGGGCGGAAGATGCATAGGGATATAGTGCACAGTCCTGCATAAGGGGGGGGGGGCGGAAGATGCATAGGGACATAGTGCACAGTCCTGCATAAGGGGGGGGGGGGCGGAAGATGCATAGGGACATAGTGCACAGTCCTGCATACGGGGGGGGGGGGGGCAGAAGATGCATAGGGTTATAGTGTACAGTCCTGCATACAGGGGGGGGGGGGCGGAAGATGCATAGGGACATAGTGCACAGTCCTGCATAAGGGGGGGGGCGGAAGATGCATAGGGATATAGTGTACAGTCCCGCATAAGGGGGAGGGGGGGGGCGGAAGATGCATAGGGATATAGTGCACAGTCCTGCATAAGGGGGGGGGGGCGGAAGATGCATAGGGACATAGTGCACAGTCCTGCATAAGGGGGGGGGGGGGGCGGAAGATGCATAGGGACATAGTGCACAGTCCTGCATACGGGGGGGGGGGGGCAGAAGATGCATAGGGTTATAGTGTACAGTCCTGCATACAGGGGGGAGGGGGCAGAAGATGTATAGGGATATAGTGCACAGTCCTGCATACAGGGGGGGGCAGAAGATGTAATAGGGAAACAGTCGTGTGTGTATATTAGACGGAGTGCAGGAAATACATGGGGATACAGTTTGCAGTCCTTTATATGGGGACCACAGCCCTGCACACGGGAGGGGGGCGCAGTCCTACATACAGCACTGTATACAGGGGAGCAGCAGACACATCCAGCATGCAGGGCAGAGACATAGGCGTCCTGTATAAGTGACCGTTCACACTGCCAGCACATGTGTGCTTCCATACCACACTCCTGCAGCGGCCGGGGAGAGGACGCTAGGACCCAGGATGTGAGGAAGGCTTCACCCGGCTCCGCGCACAAGCGCACAGCGGCCACCTACTCGCCAATATGACTTACTTCATGCCGAGCGCTCACCGCTGAGTGTTGGACATCACGTGACTCGCTGTATGTAAATCCTGGGCCCGTGCCACTTACTTTTACCAAAAGTAATATGGCGGCGGCGACGTCCTGCTTCCATATCAACGCGCATGCGCACAATAATACCCCTAGGAGGAAGACTTTACGAAAACTGTGCGATGTGCAGCGCCATTTTGTTGTGGTTTCAATCTATTGTCAAGGAAAGGGGGTTCCCGAAATACGCTCATCTCTTTAGAGCCCAATGTGCTCTGTTATTGTTTCCTTCATAAAAAATAAGCTGCATTTATTATTAAGGGGAAGTGACCAGCATATCTGTCACTCCATGCAGAGAAAGCTCCCCCAGTGGGTTATAGTCACCAGCGGGAAATTCGTAGGTCATGGAATCTTCACACCAGCAATTACTGGTCAAGACTCCTCGGTTAGGCTACTTTCACACTAGCGTCGTGTGACGGACGTCGCAATGCGTCGTTTTGGTGAAAAAACGCATCCTGCAAAGTTGCCTGCAGGATGCGTTTTTTCTCCATACACTTGTATTACCGATGCATTGCGACGTATGGCCACACGACGCATCCGTCATGCGACGGATGAGTCGTCTTTTGGCCCAAAAAAAGTTGCATGTAACTTTTCTTGTGCGTCGAGTCCACCATTTCCGTCCTCGCATGCGCAGCTGGAACTCCGCCCCCTCCTCCCCGGACATTACAATGGGGCAGCGGATGCGTTGTAAAACTGCATCCGCTGCCAACGTTGTGCTAATCAATCACACTGTCCGTCGGTACGTCAGGCCGACGGTTTGCGACAGCCCGTACCGACGGACTAGTGTGAAAGTAGCCTTATGATTTCTTTCTTTCATACCAAATGGAGACACACCAAGCACTTGGTAACCATACCTCCCAACTTTTTAAGAAGGGAAGAGCGACAAAGGTTGTGGCGAATTTGAGGCCACGTCCCTGAACACACCCATTTCATAACTAGTCACACCCCTATCCACGCCCCAACCACACATTTAGCACTGCTGATCACATTTTCATACACAATAATTATAAACAAAAAAAATAAATTTATTTGCAAGTAATGAATTAAAGCACATGTTACGCCCCCACTACTCTGTCTCTATTCTGTGCCCACTCACTTTTCTCCCCCCATACGGTCTCCTCACACTATTCCCCTCCCTCCTCATACTCTCTTCTCTCACATCCCTCCCTGTTCACCATACTGTCTCCTCATATATTTACCCCCTAACTTTCTATACTGCCTGCTCACACATACCAGACTACCAGCACTGTGTCTGCACACATCCCATTAGTCTCACTCCCCATACTCTGTCCACATACATTTTTCACATCTCTACTCACATACTGTGTCCACATATATTCCCCCGTTCGCTCCCCATACTGTCTGCACCCATCCCCCCATACTGTTTCCTCATACATGCCCCCAATTCCCCCGTACTGTTTTTTTGTACATGCCCCCCATTCCCCCTCAGTGATGCATGATAAAACTACTACTCCCTTAGTAGTTTTACTATTAGGGCTCATTTACACTTGCGAGGCATACGTCCGTCTCCCAAGTGCCGGCGCCAGAAGAGGGTTTTAACCTGCGAGACACAGACGTATGTCTCGCAAGTGGAAATGAGCCCTTACTGGGAACCTGCTCCTCACACTCAGCAAGTATCTGCACTGCCGACTATATACCAGAAGCATCACGTCACCGCTCTGTGCGCAGCATACACCCAGTACTTCAGTTATATACAGTCTGCTCCGTACTCCTCCTACACGCGGCTCCACTCTGTACACCTCGTACACACATGGCTCTGCTCCATACACACGCAACTCTGCTCCATACACCTCGTACACACAAGGCTCTGCTCCATACACATGTGGCTCCACTCCGTACACCCCGTACACACGTGGCTCCGCTCCGTACACCCCGTACACATACGGCTCTGCTACATCCACACTGTACTCTGCCTGAAAAGAGGAGACAATTGTGTCTTCTCGTCATGGTCCTGTATGCTCCATTCTGGCTGCTGTCTAAGTCCTCGTGTGTTCCTGCTTCTTCACTGCTGTGACTGACTGTCATGATATGCATGTACACTGTGACTCAGAGAGCACACAGGAACTGCTGATTCTGGAGGTCACTGTTCTTCTTGCTTTGCCTGCAGAAATTACCTCAGTCCAGAAGTAAGTAAGCTGGACGATGAGCTGAGCTCTCTCTGAACGACAAAAAGAGGGGGAGACAGAGAGGGCGTGTCCTGATAAAAGAGGGGGCGTGTCCGCTGCTTCTCACTAGTACAGTGCGGGAAAAGATCCCGGCCGGGACAGAGGGAAAAAGTCTCAAAATAAGGACTGTCCCGCTGGATCCGGGACCGTTGAGAGGTCTGGTAAAACTGATGAAAGCAGTGCCGAGCAGGCCTAAGCGTCCAGGGCAAACATAAGCGTCCGGTGCAGGTCTAAGCATGTGGGGCAGGCCTAAGCGTCCGGGGCAAACCTAAGCTTCTGGAGCAAGCCTAAGCATCCGGCGCAGGCCAAAGCATCCTGGGCAATCCTGGGCAAGCCTAAGCATCCAGGGTAGTAGGCGTCCAAGCTGAGCCCGAGCCAGGGTTGGTCGTGGAGACATCTCAGGCGGGGCTTATTCCTCCATATCTTTATAGGGCCCTCTCTCAATACACCCATTTTCTTTTGTGGGGTGGTGTGACTGTAAATTAGGGTGCCATCTCCTGCCATTCCAACTGTACGTAAAAACAAATTACACATTTTTACAAGCTTGACCTTGAAGTCCTTACAAATGCATGAAAGACAGTGTAAGAAGAATCAGTCACCGCAGGAGGCAGGGACTTGGAAAGTTCACTTTCACACTCGGAGCACGTAAAGGGGTTGTCCGGTCTAAAATGATAATTTTGCAGGAACTCCATGTAACTGCAGACTCGTGAATCCACACAGCGTACATACTGCTTGCTGTTTGGATTCCCCAGTGTCTGTGCCGGTAACGATGGTTACATGACTGCAAGTATGCAATGTGCATACTCCCAGCCAGAATCCGAATAGATTGTTTTGAGTCTTGCTCAAATACGCTTGCATTGAGCGTACCACAATTTCATTTGAGTTCAAACACAAAGCATAAGGAAATTAGTTTTTACTAGATTCTTAGGAATACAACAACAGAAGATACAGTTAGGGCCAGAAATATTTGGACAGTGACACAATTTTCGCGAGTTGGGCTCTGCATGCCACCACATTGGATTTGAAATGAAACCTCTACAACAGAATTCAAGTGCAGATTGTAACGTTTAATTTGAAGGGTTGAACAAAAATATCTGATAGAAAATGTAGGAATTGTACACATTTCTTTACAAACACTCCACATTTTAGGAGGTCGAAAGTAATTGGACAAATAAACATAACCCAAACAAAATATTTTTATTTTCAATATTTTGTTGCAAATCCTTTGGAGGCAATCACTGCCTTAAGTCTGGAACCCATGGACATCACCAAACGCTGGGTTTCCTCCTTCTTAATGCTTTGCCAGGCCTTTACAGCCGCAGCCTTCAGGTCTTGCTTGTTTGTGGGTCTTTCCGTCTTAAGTCTGGATTTGAGCAAGTGAAATGCATGCTCAATTGGGTTTAGATCTGGAGATTGACTTGGCCATTGCAGAATGTTCCACTTTTTGGCACTCATGAACTCCTGGGTAGCTTTGGATGTATGCTTGGGGTCATTGTCCATCTGTACTATGAAGCGCCATCCAATCAACTTTGCAGCATTTGGCTGAATCTGGGCTGAAAGTATATCCCGGTACCCTTCAGAATTCATCCGGCTACTCTTGTCTGCTCTTATGTCATCAATAAACACAAGTGACCCAGTGCCATTGAAAGCCATGCATGCCCATGCCATCACGTTGCCTCCACCATGTTTTACAGAGGATGTGGTGTGCCTTGGATCATGTTCCGTTCCCTTTCTTCTCCAAACTTTTTTCTTCCCATCATTCTGGTACAGGTTGATCTTTGTCTCATCTGTCCATAGAATACTTTTCCAGAACTGACCTGGCTTCTTGAGGTGTTTTTCTGCAAATTTAACTCTGGCCTGTCTATTTTTGGTATTGATGAATGGTTTGCATCTAGATGTGAACCCTTTGTATTTACTGTCATGGAGTCTTCTCTTTACTGTTGACTTAGAGACAGATACACCTACTTCACTGAGAGTGTTCTGGACTTCAGTTGATGTTGTGAACGGGTTCTTCTTCACCAAATTAAGTATGCGGCGATCATCCACCACTGTTGTCATCCGTGGACGCCTAGGCCTTTTTGAGTTCCCAAGCTCACCAGTCAATTCCTTTTTTCTCAGAATGTACCCAACTGTTGATTTTGCTACTCCAAGCATGTCTGCTATCTCTCTGATGGATTTTTTCTTTTTTTTCAGCCTCAGGATGTTCTGCTTCACCTCAATTGAGAGTTCCTTTGACCGCATGTTGTCTGCTCACAGCAACAGCTTCCAAATGCAAAACCACACACCTGGAATCCACCCCTGACCTTTTAACTACTTCATTGATTACAGGTTAACGAGGGAGACGCCTTCAGAGTTAATTGCAGCCCTTAGAGTCCATTGTCCAATTACTTTTGGTCCCTTGAAAAAGAGGACGCTATGCATTACAGAGCTATGATTCCTAAACCCTTTCTCCGATTTGGATGTGGAAACAATCATATTGCAGCTGGGAGTGTGCACTTTCAGCCCATATTATATATATAATTGTATTTCTGAACATGTTTTTGTAAACAGCTAAAATAACAAAACTTGTGTCACTGTCCAAATATTTCTGGCCCTAACTGTATAAAGGTGTTGATGAATTTACGTGTCAAAGCCCAGGATCTACTATATAATTGTCTAAGGGTCACTTCAGTCTGTCTGTCTGTCCTTCTGTCACGGTTATTCATTCGCTGATTGGTCTCGGCAGCTGCCTGTCATGGCTGCCGGGACCAATCAGCGACGGCCACAGTCCAATTAGTCCCTCCCCTACACTCACTGCCCGGCGCCCGCTCCATAATCCCCTCCACTCACCGCTCACACAGGGTTAAGGTAACGGCCCGCGGTGTAACGCACTCCGTTACCGCCGCTATTAACTCTGTGTGTCCTCAACTATTTACTATTGATGCTGCCTATGCAGCATCAATAGTAAAAATATGTCATGTTAAAAATAATAAAACAAAAAACCTGCTATACTCACCATCCGCCGCCTTTCCCGCTCCTCGGGATGCTCCCGGGACCGTTCCATTGCAAGCGGCAGCTTCCGGTCCCAGGGCTGGTGTGCGACAAGGACCTGCCGTGACGTCACGGTCATGTGACCGCGACGTCATCACAGGTCCTGCTCATACCAGCCCTGGGACCGGAAGCTGCCGCTTGCAATGGAGCAATCCCGGGAGCGTCCCGAGGAGCGGGAAAGGCGGCGGATGGTGAGTATAGCAGGACTTCAACGGGCCTTCGGAAGGTGAGTATATGTTTTTGTTCTTTTTTAAGTCTCTATACTACGTGACTCTGTGCTGTATACTCCGTCGCTGTGCAATATACTACATAGCTGGGCAATATACTACGTGACTGGGCAATATACTACGTGACTGGGCAATATACTACGTGGCTGGACAATATACTCCGTCGCTGTGCAATATACTACGTGACTGGGCAATATACTACGTGGGCTGTGCAATATACTACGTGGGCTGTGCAATATACTACGTGGCTGGGCAATATACTACGTGGGCTGGGCAATATACTACGTGGCTGGGCAATATACTACGTGGCTGGGCAATATACTACGTGGTTGGGCAATATACTACGTGGCTGGGCAATATACTACGTGGACATGCATATTCTAGAATACCCGATGCGTTAGAATCGGGCCACCATCTAGTGTCTATATATGCAGTTTGAGCGGGTTAATGTTACTGACAGATTCCCTTTAACCCCATAAAGACAAATGATTGACATAGCACGTCATAAGCAAATGTCAGTTCTTGCCTCAGGATGTGTTATACCTGTCATGGAGTAAAACTGCCACTGTGTGGAACAAGGAGCAAAAAACAAATAATAAAAAAATATATATATAGGGTCTTATCTGAGTATGAATGAAAAGATTGAAAAAGTTTATGCTAACCTGGTAGCGTTGTGTTCACACAACTACATCAAGGCATAGAAGTACAGCTGCTGTAGGTCCACGGGTCTTCTAAATTGTAAGTTAACAAAATGGAATTAAAATGTGGATTTTTGCATGCTGCTGGAGAGTAAGTGTAAATCCAGGATACACAAAGATATTATTCTGGTTTTAATTATTGGTTTTAGTCAATGCATTTTGAAGTTCTCCAAACTTCTTCCTCAGGATTTAACCACACGTACAGGTGGCAAAATGTAGATAAATTTAAATAAGTGAAATAAAAAAAATTGGAGCCGAGAAGACACATTACATGTTAAAGTTTAATAGTTGCCATTTTTGACCATTCTATTGAAGCAAAATGTTTATGAAAAGAAAGGATTTTATCTAATATATAATTGCCTAGAATACTACTTCCTGCAATTTGTGCCAACTTCCGTGGCTTTGTCCGGAGCTAATGTGCGGAGCTAATGTCTGGAGATTAATTGCCTAGAATACTACTTCCTGCAATTTGTGGAAACAGGAACACATGGGCTACTTGCACAGTGAACAAGTCTGTATGATCATGTTCACACACCACCAAGAAACCTGAAGACACAAAAGAGAATAGTAAAACCAAAAACACTCAGTCCTAACTAATGGATTTTTCCTCTCTGAACCCTGTTCACACAGGTTATATACAGATGATCAGGTTTTTAAATACATCAGATAGGGATTGCATACATTAGTTAGGACTGCTCTGATGGGGGTATACCGTGAAGATTGGTAGAGCAGCTTAGTATACATTTTTTGCAAAAAACGTATCAACCAAATACCCTGTTTTTTACATCTTTTACTAGCACTTGCGGATTACTGCAACATTTTTTCAAACTGAGTGTTTTTGGTTTTACTATTCTCTTTTGTGTCTTCAGGTTTCTTGGTGGTGTGTGAACATGATCATACAGACTTGTTCACTGTGCAAGTAGCCCATGTGTTCCTGTTTCCATAATTGTTCTCTTGTGTCTACAAGACTGGGGAGTTCCACCACTCCTCTTGGGCTATCTGCACAAAAGCTGTTCTACCCTGTATGCACACATGGATTTTTCCTCTCTGAACCCTGTTCACACAGGTTATATACAGATGATCAGGTTTTTAAATACATCAGATAGGGATTGCATACATTAGTTAGGACTGCTCTGATAAGGGTATACCGTGAAGATTGGTAGAGCAGCTTAGTATACATTTTTTGCAAAAAACATATCAACCAAATACCCTGTTTTTTACATCTTTTACTAGCACTTGCGGATTACTGCAACATTTTTTCAAACTGAGTGTTTTTGGTTTTACTATTCTCTTTTGTGTCTTCAGGTTCCTGCAATTTGTGCCAACTTCCGTGGCTTTGTCCGGAGCTAATGTCCGGAGCTAATGTCCGGAGCTAATGTGCGGAGATAATGTCCGGAGCTAATGTCCGGAGATAAGTGACGTCAACAGTGTCCAGTGTCTGATTGGTTGCCGCCTGCTGCGAGCGACCAATCAGAAACGTGCCGTACTGTGACACACTCCGTCCGCCATTTTGGTGTGATTTTTGAATTTTTACCTCACAGCAAGTTTCTACTGCGTGGAGGCGGGCCCAGTGACGTTGCTCTTCAAGCTCCTGCCGAATTTCGTCAAAAAAATGATAATACCATTTACCAAAACTATATATATTTAGTTGTGAAGTGGTTCAGTGACATTTTCACACCAATTTTGAACTTTTGTTTGGTGTTTTCTCCATATACTGCCTATTATTTTTGTTCTTTCTTACTATTATTTATTAATTGTATTATTCTTACATTTGAATAAATAAAGTATATATGGATTCTAGACTCCCGATTCTTTAGAATCGGGCTGCCATCTAGTATAAAATAAAAACTTACTATATGTTTAAAAGTGGTGCATTCATATATGTGAGAAATATATATATATATATATATATATATATATATATAAAAAATCTTACTTTTAAAATCAAGTCTGCTGTTAATAAAATATGCTGGATTCAAACTCATGTTATCTTCTTTAGAGATGGGAGAACCGAACAGTAAAGTTCGGCGTCTGTACCGAACACCTACTGTTTGGGCATGGACACCGAACACTGACTTCACCTGTTCGGGTTCGGCTCACGGTGCTAGCGGGGATGTCATCGCAGTTCAGCCAGGATGGGAACAGAGCCTCAATGACCGTAGGTACCCTCTATGACGTCACCTCCAGTCACTGAAGCTGTGCTCGCAACAGCTTATTCACCAGTGGTTCTCAGCCTGGACCGTACAGGTTGAAAACTGTTTTTCCCCTGGACATGGATTACGGCATGGGACAGAATGACGGACAGGTATGGTATATTGTTGTTTTATTATTTTTGGTTTATTACAGGAGATCGATGGCTTCGGTGGAATTTGGCGAGGTCCTAAGTATGGTTTAATAAAGATTATTAAAGGAGTCTGTGTCATTTTTTCAATTTAAGGACATTATTCTGGCTGTGTCTTTTTTTATAATACAACTATAGGATTAGTAATGGATTGGTGTCTTATAGACGCCTCTCCATTACTAAGCCATGGGCTTGATGTCACCTGACAATACAAAGGTATCAACCCCACAAATATTAACCCTACTTGCCATCGCTACAGGGCAAGTGGGAAGAGGCGGGTGAAGCGCCAGAATTGGCGCATCTAATAGATGTGCATTTTCTGGGAAGCTGCGGGCTGCTATTTTTAGGCTTGGGGGAACAATATCCATGGCCCCTTACCAGCCTGAGAATACCAGCCCCCAGCTGTCTGCTTTACCCAGGTTGGTTGTCAAAAATGGGGGGAACCCCACGCCATTTTTTTTTTTTTTTTATTCATTTAAATAATTAAAAAATACGGCGTGGGGACCCCTCTATTCTTGATAACCAACCTTGCTGAAGCTGACAGCTGAGGGTTGCAGTCCCCAGCTCTTGAGTTTTGACTGGCTGCTTAACAAAAATACAGGGGAACCTATGCCAGGTTTTTTTTTTTTTATTATTTACAGTGCAGGAGCGGCAGATGAATACTCCCATCTTTCCCCTCCTGCTCTCGCTGTTATTAGCGACAGCAGGTTTCAGATAATGAGAGTAGTCAGTTACACCAGTGACTGGAGGTAATCTTTATACCTCCGATCACAGCTGAGCGCTCACGCTGTCTTTTGACAGCGTAGGAACCTTGGCTCTCTGACCGGTGGGGATGATTTCACCACCGATCCGAAGTGAATGGGGGACTGGGTACGGTTTTGGTACCCAAACTTTTTTAAACTGTTCAGCCGGACCTGAATATCCAGGTGTCCGCCCATCTCTAGTCTTTTCTTAATGCCAAATTGCAGGATATTTTTTCAGTGAGCCACAGCTAATAGATGTGGTTTAAATAGCTAGTTGTGAATGACTGAAGGTGATTTAGTATCTGGTAAAGGATAAAAACTATTGTAATCTAATATTTAATAAAAGTAATTAATAGCTAAAAAAAATGGTGTGGTGATATGTAATAATAATAATAATAATAATCTTATATAGCGCCAACATATTCCGCAGCGCTTTACAGTTTAACAGTTTCAAACACAACAGTCATAAGTAACAATGTTGACAATACAATAATTAAAGCAAAATAAGACGACCCTGCTTGTGAGAGGTTACAATCTACAATGAGATGGGGAGATGCAAAGTACAGGTGTGTAATTACAATGATGTATTTACAGTGATGGTCCAGCCATCTTCAGGGGGTGGGGGATAGGTGGAAATAGTGAATGGGCTACACACACAAACATAAAATGACTTTGATTAGGGAACGTGATAGGCTGCTCTAAACAAATGTGTTTTGAGGGAGAGCTTAAAAACTATGCAAATTGTGGATGGTCCTAATATTTTGGGGTAGAGCATTCCAGAGGATTGGCGCAGCACGGGAGAAGTCTTGGAGACAGAGGTGAGATGTACGGATTAGTGCAGAGGTTAGTTGAAAGTCGTTTGCAGAGCGCAGAGGTCAGTTAGGCCGATAGACATAAATAAGGGAGGATATGTAAGGGGGTGCCGCACTGTGGAGAGCTTTGTGGGTGAAATGGGCAGCCAGTGTAACGACTGGCGAAGAGCGGACGCGTCCGAGTAACGATTAGCTAGATGGACAACATTGGCTGCTGCATTAAGGATAGACTGGACAGGGGAAAGTCGAGAAAGGAGGAGGCCAATTAATAAAGCATTGCAGTAGTCCAGGCGGGATTGGATCAAGGCGACAGTGAGGGTTTTTGTTGTTTCCATGGTGAGAAAAGGGCGGATTCTAGAGATGTTCTTTAGGTGTAAGTGGCACGAGTGGGCAAGAGATTGTATTTGGGAGGTGAAGGAGAGATCGGAGTCAAACATAACACCCAGACAGCGCACCTGCTGCCGGGGCGTTATTATAGTGCCACCCACGGAGAGGGAAATGTCAGCTTAAGGCTACGTTCACATTTGCGTTGTTGTGTGCTGCGTCGGCGACGCAATGCACAACGCACGCAAAAACGCATGCAAAACGCAGCAAAACGCTGTGTTTTGTGATGCATGTGTTCATTTTTATAGAGCAAAAAAAATGCAACAAGCAGCGTCCTCTGCGCCCTGACGCTTGAGCCCAAAAAATGCATGCGTCACAAACCGCAACAAATCGCATGTCCATGAGCCCCCCATGTTAAATATAGGGGCGCATGGCGCATGCGTCGCCGCGGTTGCGCCTGACGCACCGCAAATGTGAACGTAGCCTTAGCAAGGTTAGTAGATGGCGGGAGCAGAAGTAGTTCAGTTTTGGAAAGATTGAGATTCAGATAGAGGGCGGACATGATGTTGGAGACTGCAGACAGACAGTCAGTGGCATTCTGTAGTATAGCGAGGGTAAGGTCAGGAGATGACGTGTATAGTTGTGTGTCATCGCCATAAAGATGGTACTGAAAGCCAAATCTGCTGATTGTCTGTCCAATTGGGGCCGTGACGAGGGAGAAGAGAAGGGGGCCAAGGACTGAGCCCTGTGGTACTCCGACAGTGACAGGAAGAGATGAAGTGGAGCCAGAGAACAGAACACTGAATGAGCGGTCAGAAAGATAGGAGAACCAGGAGAGAGCAATGTCCTTAATGCCTAGTGACTGGAGCCTAGAGAGTAGGAGAGGGTGGTCGATAGTGTCAAAAGCTGCAGAAAGGTCAAGAAGAATGAGCAGAGTGGTCACCGTTCAATTTTGCTGTCAGAAGGTCATTGGTCACCTTGAGGAGTGCAGTTTCTGTCGAATATAGGGGGCGGACACTGGACTGTGAAGGGTCTTGGAGGAAATGAGTGGAGAGGTAACGGGTAAGGCGGGAGTAGATCAGGCACTCCAAGAGTTTAGAGATGAAGGGGAGATTGGAAACCGGTCTGTAGTTATTTGTGCAGGATGGGTCGAGGACGGGTTTCTTTAGCAATAGAATAATGACAGTGTTTGAAGGAGGAGGGGAAAATGCCAGAGGAGAGGGAGAGATTAAAGATCGTAGCTAAGGGAGTTGTGATGACTGGAGAGAGAGACTGGAGGAGATGTGAGGGAATGGGGTCGGTTAGTGCATGTAGTCAGACGAGAAGAAGAGAGGAGCTTGGAGATTTCTTCTGTGATGGGACCGAATGTCGAGAGTGAGCCAGGGGAGATGCAGGGAGGGATGGGAGTCACTGCACTTGGTGTCTGGGAGCGGATTTTCTGACGGATATTATCTATTTTCTCTATAAAGTGGGAGGCCAGGTCATCAGCACAAATGTCTGTGATGGGGCTTGTGCTTTTGGCCTGAGGAGGGAGTGAAAGGTGTCAAAAAGTTTCTTGTGGTTGTGGGATAGTGAGGAGATCAGAGTGGTGAAGTAGGTCTGTTTAGCAAGGTGCAGGGCAGAGTTATAGGTTTTTAACATAAATTTGAAGTGTATGAAGTCTTCTGTTGTGCGAGTTTTCCTCCATAAGCGTTCAGCACACCTAGAGCATCGCTGGAGAAATCGGATTTGTGATGTGAGCCAGGGCTGTTTTACTGTGTTTGGAGGTTCTGAGGGTGAGGGGAGCTACTTGGTCAAGGGTGCTTCGAAGAGTGTCACTGAAGTGATGTACAGCCAAATCAGGACAGGAAAGAGGAGATTTGGGACAATGAGGAGTATAGGAAGTCTGAAAGTGTGTGAGGGTTAATAGCATGTAGATTTCTGAATGTGTGGTAGGTAGGAGAGTGCTGGGGTGGGCAAGGAATTGTGAGTGTGAAGGAGAGAATGTTGTGGTCAGAGAGGGGAAGCAGTGAGTTACCTAGGCAGGAGATTGAACAGAGCCGGACAAAGACCAGGTCAAGGATGTTACCGTCTTTTTGTGTTTCAGAGGTTGAGAGCTGTGAGAGGCCTACAGAGGTGGTTAGTGACAGGGCCGTATTTAGAGTTTACGCTGCCCTAGGCACTTTTAGTGCTGCCTCCCCCTTTGGCACTATCGGCAGTGACTTTTTCAAAAATCGCTGATGTGAAAGTAGCCTTTTGCAGCAGATCCGGCAGTTTTTCTGCATCTGCCGCATAACAGATCACTTACGGCAACACTGCGTTCAGCCTCATTCATTCCCTATGGGAATTGCGGACATTTGCGGCACTTGCCGCAATCTGGCAAATGCGGTATCATACCACCCACCTTTTGAAGGGAAAGAAGGACAAAGTTTGCGGCACGCTTAAGGCGCCGCGGCAAGTTTTAGGCCATGACTGACCACACCCATTTCACAACTAGTCACACCCAAATCCACACCCATTTAGTACTGCTGATCATACTGTTTCATAAACAATAATTATAAACAAAAAAATATGGCCACACAGTGCTCCATACTGTATAACGACCACACATGATGCTCAATACTGTGTAATGGCCCCACATGATGCTGCATACAGTATAATGGCCACAGTACTCTATTCTGTATAATGGCCCCACATGATGCTCAATACTGTATAATGGCAACACAGTGCTCTATACTGAATGGCCACATGATGCTCCATACTGTATAACTGCCACACAGTGCTCTATACTGTATAATGGCCACACATGATGCTCCATACTGTATAATGGCTACACAGTGCTCTATACTGTATACTGGCCACATATGATACTCAATACTGTATAATGGCCACACAATGCTCCATACTGTATAATGGCCACACAGTGCACCATACTGTATAATAGCCCATGATGCTCAATACTGTATAATGGCCACAGTGCTCCATGCTGTATAATGGCCCCACATGATGCTCAATACTGTATAATGACCCCACATGATGCTCCATACTGTATATTGGCCACACATGATGCTCCACACTGTATAATGCCCTCCTCCCATCTCTTATGCATGGCTCATCTCCCCCCTCCCATCCTGTATGCATGGCTCATCTCCCCCCTCCCATCCTGTGTGCATGGCTGATCTCACCTCCCCTCCTCCCATCCTGTATGCATGGCTCATCTCACCCCCCTCGCCTCTCATCCTGTATGCGTGGCTCATCTCACCCCCCGTCCCATCCTGTATGCGTGGCTCATCTCACCCCCCCTCCCATTCTGTATGCGTGGCTCATCTCACCCCCCTCCCATCCTGTATGCGTGGCTCATCTCCCACCCTGTATGCATGGCTCATCTCCCCCCTCCCATCCTGTATACATGGCTCATCTCATCCCCTTTCATCCTGTATGCGTGGCTCATCTCACCCCCCTCCCATCCTGTATGCGTGGCTCATCTCCCCTCACTTCCTGTATGCATGGCTCATCTCCCCCCTCCCATCCTGTATGCATGGCTCATCTCATCCCCCCTTTCATCCTGTATGCATGGCTCATATCACCCCCCCCATCCCATCCTGTATGCATGGCTCATCTCACCCCCCCTCCCATCGTGTATGCATGGCTCATCTCACCCCCCCCTCCCATCGTGTATGCATGGCTCATCTCCCCTCCCCTCCTGTATGCATAACTCGGCTCCCCACTCCCATCTTGCATGTGAGGTCTTGTTTTTTTCGGGACGAGTTGACATTTTTATTGGTACCATTTTCGGGCACGTGAAATCTTTTGATCACTTTTTATTCCAATTTTTGTGAGGCAGAATGAACAAAAACCAGCAATTCGTGAATTTCTTTTGGGGGGGTGTTTATACCGTTCCACGTTTGATAAAATTGATAAAGCAATTTTATTCTTCGGGTCAGTACGAAACACAGCGATACCTCATTTATATATTTTTTTTACGTTTTGGCGCTTTTACATAAAATAGATTTGATATAAAAAAATTATTTTTGCATCGCTCTATTCTGAAGACTAACTTTTTTATTTTTTTGCTGATAATGCTGTATAGCGGCTCATTTTTTGCGGGACAAGATGACGTTTTCAGCGGTACCATGTTTTTTTTGTATCCCTCTTTTTGATCGCGTGTTATTCCACTTTATGTTCAGCGGTACGATAAAGCATTTTTTGCCTCTCTTTTACAATGATCACTGAAGGGGTTAACTAGTGGGACAATCTTATAGGTTGGGTGGTTACGGACGCGGCAATACTAAATATATGTACTTTTATAGTGTCAGATCGCGGTTGATCGCATATGACGTACTATCCCGTCGAGGGTCAGATAGGCCCAGGTCACCTTGACGGGATAGTATGTCTAAGGTCAAAAAGGGGTTAAAGACTAACCGTTATTTTAATTATTTCATAAATCAATAGAACACATGAAAATAAGCAACTTTGTAATATATCTTTTCAGATAAATTTGCTTCTTTCTCAGCCAGAATTGATCAATTAATCATATGAGAGGATCGGAGCACAGAGCACCGACACTCGGCTCACGCTCCCAGCAGTTTTTTCTGAGGATGCCAGACGTGTGACAAGTCCACTTTTTTGATAATCTATAGTACCTTGATGTATTCCTTAGTATGCACGTGCCTTCAAGATATATCTTCATTTAGGTGTAGTTTGTAAATCTGTACAAGTCTCAGGTGGAGTATATTGATCAGTTTTGAATCGGCTTTTAACGTCTTCCTAAGTCAAGCGCAGGTGTATGCTCCACCCACGACACCTGCCTCTAACATCAGCGACTGGAGCTGGCTCCAATCACTGCTGTTTAACCACTTAAACTTGACTTTGGCATTTAAAGAAAATCTGTCAGCAGCATTTTACAAAGTAAAGTACAGACAGGGCCATACTGGCATTGTCATGCCAATTAAAATGATACCGAAGATGAAAAAATCTGTGTTGATTTTCTCTATTCTTTGAAGTTTTTCTATTCATAATTTCACGCATCTGGGCGGATTTGTGGGTAGGGTCTTCTGCATTGTTCCCTCTTCTCCACTGTGTCTGGGTGTCTTTTGTTATTCTTTATTTAAATTTTGTGCCAGCGCCATCCTAGACGCGAGGGGTTCTTGCGTAGATTGAGCTCTTGGAAGTCTACAGGAAAATTGTGGCTGCACATGCGTAGATTGCTTAGTGGCACCAGTACCATTTTACTGATGCCACCTATTAAATCAATCTGCGCAAGTGCCACCCGCGGCTAGGAATAAATTATGGGTTTCAGTAAAATGGTGCCATTTTACGGTGGACTTCCAAGAGCTCAATCTGCGCAAGCGCCCGTGGCTAGGACAGCACAGGCACAATATCTATATATATATTAAAGGCATCGTGATTACTCGCTAATCCCGCCCCCTGCACAGTAGCTCCGCCCCACCCCATTACCACACATAATCCCGCCCCCCACCCCATTACCACACATAATCCCGCCCCCCACCCCATTACCACACATAATCCCGTCCACACACATAACCACACAAGGCTCCGTCCCCACACATTACCACACGATGCTCCGTCCCCACACATTACCACACGAGGCTCCGTCCTCACACATTACCACACGATGCTCCGTCCACACACATTACCACACGATGCTCCGTCCACACACATTACCACACGAGGCTCCGTCCTCACACATTACCACACGAGGCTCCGTCCACACACATTACCACACGAGGCTCCGTCCTCACACATTACCACACGAGGCTCCGTTCTCACACATTACCACACAAGGCTCCGTTCTCACACATTACCACACAAGGCTCCGCCTCCCCACATTACCACACGCAGCAATTCAACCACTTCAGCCAAGGTAAACGTACATTTAATTGCATAATCACCAGCAGCGTTAATTAGATATCAATGAGCATCCCGAGCGTTAGCTGGCTGGAAACCGCTAGTTTTAAATAAAGAATAAGAAAAGACACCCAGATACAGTGGAGAGAACGGAACAAAGCTGAAGACCCTACCCACAGTCCCGCCCACAGGTCTGCCCTAATCCACGAAGATAGGAATACAAGGAAACTACGAAGATGAAAGAAAATCTACAAAATGGATTTCTTCACCTGAGGTATCATTTTAATCAGTATGAAAGTGCCAATATGTCGGTGTCTGTACTTTACTTAATAAAATCATGCCAACAGGTTCTCTTTAAGTGGCACCTATTCGGGTGCCCAATCAGCACACCGAGACATGATCACGGGGTGATGGGTTGCCATAGCAGCTGGCAGCATGCTGCAGACTCGTCACTACCATCTTGGTATTCCCATGTACCGGAGGCTAGGGTCCATAGGAGATCATCATTTTCAATGCATACTGTCACCTAATACTAGCTTCATAGGAGACTTTCATATTCACAATATACTATGAGGACTGAAAAATGAAGTGACTTTTTATAAAACAAAAATTACAAATAAAACAAATTCGGATAACACTTTTCTCCTTTTAAAAACTAAGGATAAAAAAACAAAACATTTGGTATTGCCATGTTTTCAAAAGTCCCACTGATCAAAATATAAAATTCAAGAAGCATTTCCATCAAAGTTTTTATCCTCTTAATATATAGCAATCATATTATATAGCAGTGTGCACATACAATTGCTCATTTTGACTCTATACCCATTAAATTCTTGTTTTCTCGGCTCTATGTAGAAAAAGGAAGTAGCATTCCCCACTTCATATTCTGACCCAACTGCTCCCCCTTCCTCTTGCCATAGACTATTGCAGTAACTCATGACTTGTGCAGACAAAATTGACCTCCTGTTTCTACATAGAGATTAGGGTATGTGGCGACGATCCGGAACGGGCAGTGCTTTGGACACAGCACATGTTCGCTGCGTCCAAAGCACTGCCGGCTATGGAACGCAAGTGAATCCGCATAGGTTCATCTCCGCAAAAGAAATTGACATAATAATCTTTTTATTTATATAGCGCTAACATATTCCGCAGCGCTTTACACTTTTTGCATACATTATCATCACTGTCCCGATGGGGCTCACAATCTAAATTCCCGATTATTATGTCTTTGGAATGTGGGAGGAAACCGGAGTGCTCGGAGGAAACCCACGCAAAAACGGGGAGAACATACAAATTCCTTGCAGATGTTGTACTTGGTGGGATTTGAACCCAGGACTCCAGCGCTGCAAGGCTGCAGTGCTAACCACTGAGCCACTGTGCTGCCCTATAGTGCAGTCTGAAAAGATGCGCTGCATGTCAGTCTCCGCAGGTGAGCCGTGGGTATAAGATTTCTTGAAATCCCATTCACTATGCTGTAACAAGTTGGACGCTGCAGGTTGGATGCTGCACAAGTACGCAGAGCTCAACATGCAATGTTTACTGATTGTGTGCACATAAGGCTATGTGCGTACGTTGAGTATTTGCTTGCAGAAATTTCTGCAAAGTTTCTGCATCTCTTGGTAGGAAAAACACTGAGGCAAAAACAAGAGTTTTTGTATGTTTTGTGATGTAATTTCTTGCATCCACACTACCTTTTTTATACTGATGAAGTGGCATCAGGGTAATGGGATTAGGGTTTGGTGTCAGCAGCTGTCATTGACACTAGAACTAGGCTTAATAATGAAACGGTGACACCCTCATTATTAAGCTGATAAGTGAACACAAACACACACACACTGTCACCAGCCTATGTAGGCGCAATAACAGAACGAAAGTACATAGGCTGTGACCAAACAGCAACGGTTTATTTGAAAGAGAAAAAAAAACTGAAAAAAAAATTGCGTAGGCTCCCGTGTAATTTTAATAACTAGCAGAGGAAAAGCCAATGGCTGATGTTAATATTCTGGGAAGGAGCCAATAGCCATAAAGGTTTGAAATGACATACTGCTTTAATGAATCTTAATTACACCATACTCACCGAAAGCATAATCCACCAACGACAACATTTTGTGCAACAAAAATAAAATAAACCACAATATTCCTCACCTGTTCGCAGAGATGATTATCCATAATGTCCCACGACGATCCTGATCACATTGAGAGCAGTCACTGATGTGCAGTGATGTGATGTGCAGCGATACATTGCAGGAACAATTACCTCCTGTCAGTGTATCACCGACGGCCGGGTAGAGTGGTCACATCTCTCAGTGTGACTGTTTTACACGCAAAATCGCCGTGGACACTCTGGATTACCTGGACTACAGCAGACAGGTGAGTATATGGTGGTTATTATTTTTACATTTTTCTAGGAGACGAGGGCATCGGGGATTGGGTGTTAGGTGCGTATAATGTTTTTTTTTTATTTGAATATGTATGTAATTATTTTACTTTTTTTTTTAAACTGTGAGCACAGGCGCCAACTGATGATACTACGTCTCCCATCAGCAGCACCTCCTGTCACTTATCAGTGACAGCAGACGTAGTCCAATGGGAGCAAAAGTCCCATCAGCTCACGCCTGCTGACCTGCAGTAAGCTCTGACAGCATGACCCCGCAGCTCTCTCACTGATGTTCTTACTGGCGGTAGCGATACCGCCGATAAGAACCTACGCGCCGGTAAAATGGAAACACAACCTAAGCAAATCTGCAAACCTTTTTACACCTGAGTTTTTTCTGCAGATTTCAATAGAAGTTATTGAGTGAAAAACACACCTGCAGACCCCCGCAGACACACACACACACAGATACACACAGACACGCATATATTCCCTGCCCACACACTCTTCCTCCTCCCTATCTGCAGCGTTTCTCAAACGCAACTCCGCAGCAAAAGTGCAGATCTTTTTACCTGCGGTGTTGCTGCGGAATTGCCTGACTCAATGGTAGTCAATGGGTGCAGAAAATGCTGCAGATCCGCAAAAAGAATTGACATGCTGCGGAAAATAAAACGCTGCAAATCCACGCTTATTTTTCCGCAACATGTGCACACCAATTCTGTAATTCCCAATGACTAACATTGGTTGTGCACTACACTGCGGATTTGATGCGATTCTGCGCATCCAAAAACGCTGCGGAAACGCATCAAAATCCACAGCGTGTGCACATAACCTACAATGCCTACAAGTAGTATTGAACCCCCTGCAGATTTAGCAGGTTTAATAAGATGCAAATAAGTTAGAGCCTTCAAACTTCAAACAAGAGCAGGATTTATTAACAGATGCATAAATCTTACAAACCAAAAAGTTTTGTTGCTCAGTTAAATTTTTATAAATTTTAAACATAAAAGTGTGGGTCAATTATTATTCAACCCCTAGGTTTAATATTTTGTGGAATAACCTTTGTTTGCAATTACAGCTAATAATCGTCTTTTATAAGACCTGATCAGGCCGGCACAGGTCTCTGGAGTTATCTTGGCCCACTCCTCTATGCAGATCTTCTCCAAGTTATCTAGGTTCTTTGGGTGTCTCATGTGGACTTTAATCTTGAGCTCCTTCCACAAGTTTTCAATTGGGTTAAAGTCAGGAGACTGACTAGGCCACTGCAACACCTTGATTTTTTGCCTCTTGAACCAGGCCTTGGTTTTCTTGGCTGTGTGCTTTGGGTCGTTGTCTTGTTAGAAGATGAAATGACGACCCATCTTAAGATCCTTGATGGAGGAGCGGAGGTTCTTGGCCAAAATCTCCAGGTAGGCCGTGCTATCCATCTTCCCATGGATGCGGACCAGATGGCCAGGCCCCTTGGCTGAGAAACAGCCCCACAACATGATGCTGCCACCACCATGCTTGACTGTAGGGATGGTATTCTTGGGGTCGTATGCAGTGCCATCCAGTCTCCAAACGTCACGTGTGTGGTTGGCACCAAAGATCTTGATCTTGGTCTCATCAGACCAGAGAACCTTGAACCAGTCAGTCTCAGAGTCCTCCAAGTGATCATGTGCAAACTGTAGACGAGCCTTGACATGACGCTTTGAAAGTAAAGGTACCTTACGGGCTCGTCTGGAACGGAGACCATTGCGGTGGAGTACGTTACTTATGGTATTGACTGAAACCAATGTCCCCACTGCCATGAGATCTTCCCGGAGCTCCTTCCTTGTTGTCCTTGGGTTAGCCTTGACTCTTCGGACAAGCCTGGCCTCGGCACGGGAGGAAACTTTCAAAGGCTGTCAAGGCCGTGGAAGGCTAACAGTTGTTCCATAAGCCTTCCACTTCCGGATGATGCTCCCAACAGTGGAGACAGGTAGGCCCAACTCCTTGGAAAGGGTTTTGTACCCCTTGCCAGCCTTGTGACCCTCCACGATCTTGTCTCTGATGGCCTTGGAATGCTCCTTTGTCTTTCCCATGTTGACCATGTATGAGTGCTGTTCACAAGTTTGGGGAGGGTCTTAAATAGTCAGAAAAGGCTGGAAAAAGAGATAATTAATCCAAACATGTGAAGCTCATTGTTCTTTGTGCCTGAACTACTTCTTAATACTTTAGGGGAACCAAACAGAATTCTGGTGGGTTGAGGGGTTGAATAATAAATGACCCTCTGAAAAAACTTTTCACAATTAAAAAAAAAAACAAAAACAAAAGAAATAACATTCTTTTTTTCCTGCAGTGCATTTCACACTTCCAGGCTGATCTACAGTCCAAATGTCACAATGCCAAGTTAATTCCAAATGTGTAAACCTGCTAAATCTGCAGGGGGTTGAATACTACTTGTAGGCACTGTATCTGGGTATAAAGACAAAATGAGCAATTGTAAGTACACAAAGGTATATAATATCATGATTGCAAAATATTAAGAGGTTAAAAATGTTGATAGGAGTGCTTTTTTAACCAACAACATAAATCAAAAACTCCGAAAATACAATGTTTTTTTTTAAAAGTATGTTTCACAAAATAGTACAAATAAAAAATGACAGCTCACCACTTACAAAACACTTACCTCTTACTGACCTAAAGAAACATGTTGCCAGGTCATTTTTACTGCCCAACGCCATAAAGATAAAACCCCAAAAAACAATATTGGATTTGCATTTCTTTTCCCCACTTCACCACACTTGGAATTTTTTTTCTCATTTTCCACCATATTGTATGATAAATTGAATGGTGTTATTCAAGACTACAACTCATCCTGCAAGAAAACAACCCCCATAAAGCTAATTTATTGGAGAAATAAACAACAAAACCACAAATGAAAGTCCTGCCACTCTGTGAAACCATTAAAGGAAATTGTCAGTAGAATCAACCCTCCAAAACCGCCTACATGGTCATGTAGGTCATAGGAAGCTGAATAAAAGGTTGTTTTTTATGTAAATGAGCTGTTAAGAGCTATGTGCAGGACACTGATCTGCATGAGAATCTGCCTCCAGAGGTTATTATAACTGAAAGGAGGTGTTACCAGTGTGAAACATGTAACTCAGAGAACAGTAGAACTAAACTTTGTCTCATGACAAACCTGTTTTCAGCAGCAGCTCTCACAGGCTCTGTTGTATTTCAACACTGACTGCCTGTGAGCTGGAAGCTAAAGCACTGAGAAGAACCTGGAGAAGTGTCAGTTATCACACACAGCTCTGCAGTGAGATCAGCAGAGTAGACAGTTAGCCATTACACATCACACTGGTAACTCCCAGTTTCATTTAAAAATAGGCTCTGGAGGCAGATTCTCATGCAGATCTGTGTCCGGCCCATAGATCTTAACAGCTCAGATACATATAAGAAAAACAAGAATTTCTCAGGGCAAAGGCATCGGGCTCAGAGATAGCAAATTATCATTTATTAAGATTTCTATGACCTGTGTGCCCATATAGACAGCTTAGGAAGGTTGATTCTACTGACAGATTCCCTTGAAGGAGTGAGCACAGAGAAAGTGTAAATTCAAGTTCATGAAACAAAATAAATTCTTAACCCCTTCCCGATGTTGGGCGCAATAGTACGCCCATGTCGGACTCCCCGTTTGGTGCGGTTTCCAGCATTGAGCGCGCACCTTTACAGGCACATGACAGCTGATCTGTACAGTTAACATGTGCCCGAAACAGTTTCGGGTGTAATCGCGATCCACCCATAGCTGTTTGACTTGCTGAACCCGTCACATGATCGCAGGTCACTGATGGGTCGGCATGACAACCAGAGGTCTGAAGCAAACCTCTATGGCTGTCATTGCAGGATTGCTATGGTCAGCGCTCATATCAAGTGAGCGTTTCTGTTACACACAGGTGATCTGATCTTCGCCTGTATATAGCAGAGTCGATCGAAGTACAAAGAAGTTCAAATCATCCCCCATTAAACCCATTCAAAATAAAACAATAAAAAAATTAAATATACACACGTTTGGTATCGCTGCGTTCAGAATCACAGAATCTATCAAATATAAAAAAAAGAATTAACCCGATCTGTAAACAGTAACGAGAAAAAAAATATCAAAACGGCAGAATTAAGTTATTTTGGTAGCCACTATATTGCAATAAAATGCAATAACGAGCAATCAAACCATAATATTTACACCAAAATGGCTCGGCGCACAAAAAATAATTCTTCAACCAGACCCAGATCACAAAAAAATGGAGACGCTACAGGTCGTGGAAAAAGGTGCGCTTTTTTTCCCCCACCATTTAAATAAAAAAAAAAAAACCTATACATGTTTGGTGTCTATGAATTCTACGACCTGGAGAATCATAATAGCAGGTCATGTTTAGCATTTAGTGAACATGGTAAAAAAGAAATAACACAACTGTGGAATTGCAAATTTTATTTTTTTTTCACCACCCTTGGAATTTTTTTCCCATTTTCCGGTACACAATATGTTAAAATCAATGGTGTAGTTCAAAAGTACAACTTGTCCCACAAAAACAAGCCTCATATTGAACAAAAAATAGAAAAAAAAGTTATGGTTCTGGGAAGAAAGGGAGCAAAAAAACGAAATTAAAAAATTAAAATACCCCTGGTCATTAAGGGGTTAATATCGGATGCCAAAGAAATAGAATTATGTTTTTTTCGCAGATGCTCTTATAAGAATTCTACAGTTCCAACATTGAAAACGGAAAAATTGCTCAACATCTCTAAATTTACTGTTTATTCACATCTTAATTTGGGTAAATATTTTTCCACATTACAAACAAGAAAATGGTTTCTCTCCTTTGTGTATCCTCTGGTTAACAAAGTCTGATTTTTGAGTAAAACATTTTCCATAATCTGGATATGAAAATGGCTTCTCTCCTGCGTGAGTTCTCTCATGTCTAATAATATCCGATTTCTGGGTAAAACATTTTCCACATTCTGAACATGAAAACGGTTTGTGTCCTGTGTGACTTCTTTGATGTTTAACCAGAGAAGATTTCTGTGTAAAACATTTCCCACATTCCAGACATGTATATGGCTTCTCTCCTGTGTGAGTTCTCTGATGTTTAACAAGAGCTGATCTTTGGGCAAAGCATCTCCCGCATTCCATACATGAAAACGGCTTCTCCCCCGTGTGAATTCTTTCATGTTCAACAAGGACTGATTTTTGGGTAAAACATTTCCCACATTCAAAACATGAATATGGCCGCTCATCGTTGTGCGTTCGCTTGTGTATAGAAAGGCTGGAGTTGTGCTTAAAAAGTTTACCACAATCAGAGCATGGAAATAATTTACCTCTGCTGAGACCTACATTTTTATCAAAGGAGGGTTTGTTGCGATCACAATGATCAGATAACGGTTCTCTACTTTGAAGTAGTAAAGTTATATTTGGATCAATGGTCAGTTTTCTAGATTTATCATAGTCCATATTGTCTTCTACTCCATAATTAGGAGGTAAAAGGAGATGCCTCTTCATGTCTATGGTGAAGTCATCTGCTGGGGAGAAAACAGTTTTATTATTTTCTGTTTTTCGAAAACATCGTCAGTCTATGATAACATTCACACTGAAAAGCTTCCCACACAAGAAATTCAAGGATGTTGTGCTAATTAATATTACCATAATGTATTAATTAAACAAATTGAAATCATCATAATCTGTCTCCAAAATAAATTCTGTAAAATCCTCACTAATTTTGTAGTAATCACTGAAAACCTTGTACATGCAATAATAAAAAGATTCTCCCTTGTCATACCATTACATAACATTACCCTTATATTAGCATATCAGCAACGTAAATAAACTCTCCCCAAAGTGTCAATCAATGGTTTAGTTAAAGTTTTTAATAGCAATTCAAGAAGTTGTTTATGGGCTTGTTCACACGCGGAAATAAAGCGCAGCGATTTACAGTACCAGCAAATTGATGGGAGATTCCTGAAATCTCATGCACACACTGCTTATTTTTTTCTTTGTAGATTTGAACCATCAAAGCATTTTATCAAATCTGCAGCATATCAATTCTCTGTGTTCTTGATCCATTCAAATAAATGGGTAGAAAAAAAAAACGCAACTATTTTATGCTGGGCCTTTACCGCCAACAGACTTTTGTTGAAGGAAAATCCACTGCAAATATTCAGTGTGCGCACATACCCTAGTGATTATTTCTGCATTTCTCAGTCCTTGTTTCAGGTCAGTAGACCCATGACCGGTCATGAAATAGCTGTCCGTACACGGCCTGTGAAAGGCGGACACATGTAACTGTCCTTATACAGTAAAGCAATGTCTGGATTACATCAGCACATGATGGTGGCACCACTATCTTACTCAGGACATGTTGTTTGGGAGTACATCAAAGATGATGTACTGCTGGCATCCCGTGTTCACCATTGGAGCATGCATCCATCCAATGCCGAGCAGTTCTACTGCAACACAAGGAAGATTATGCTTTCTTCTTGATTTCATCACCATAGTGCAGCTAGATATCAGGCCAAAAACTCTAGTTAGGCTATAGTCGAATGCAAGTGCAGTGCAAGACATGCACATGTATTCTCATTTTTCAACATTCTCCTGGGCAGCAGCAATTTGTGGAATAATAAGTTATGTCTAATGTCACCAAGCATCTTCAAGTGCTCGCCTCGCTAAATTGCAAGTGGTGTAGCTATTTCAGATGGTTGGCTATGATCCCTAGTTAAAGAAGTTGTCCAGTACTATAACTTTTTTTTCCATAAATCTTGCTATAATGTGCCACTCAAAACATCCACTGTGTTTATTTTATCAATATTACCTTTTATCATGCTGTAGCAGCACATCCTCAGTGCTGGCTCCAGCTCTCATGTGGTTAATTGACAACTTGCTTTTTCCTGACTTATTGCGCGCTTATACTACAAGTTCCATGATGCATTGCACTGGCCTGTAAGCCAGAACCTAGCACACCCACTCCAAAACACGCCCAAACCCCTCCCTCCTCTATCTTCAATCTGAAGCATCTTAACTAGTG
Organism: Ranitomeya imitator; assembly: GCF_032444005.1. Lineage (NCBI taxonomy): Eukaryota > Metazoa > Chordata > Amphibia > Anura > Dendrobatidae > Ranitomeya > Ranitomeya imitator. The sequence continues at coordinate 641,707,350 of NC_091283.1, read as the reverse complement.
ATGAGCGAGTATACTAGTTACTCGAGATTTTCCGAGCATGCTCGGGTGTCCTCCGAGTATTTGTAAGTTCTCGGAAATTTAGTTTTTCTCACTTCAGCTGAATGATTTACATCTGTTAGCCAGCTTGATTACATGTGGGGGTTCCCTAGCAACCAGGCAACCCCCACATGAACTTATGCTGGCTAACAGATGTAAATTATTCAGCTGCGGCGCTGAAAACTAAATCTCCGAGTACTTACAAATACTCGGCGGACACCCGACCGTGCTCGGAAAATCTCGAGTAACGAGTATATTCGCTCATCACTAATGTTAACACATTGCAAGCACCTAGGCTGATGAGGAGAGGTCACATCGGCAGAAGGTAAGTATAGGTTGGTTTATTATTTTATTTTTATTAAAGGAGACGAGGGCTTCAGGGAATTAGGTGATTGGTAAGTATGTAATCTATGTTATGTGTTTTATGTTATATGTATGTTCTGTATGTTTTTTTTTTCTTTTACATTCAACACATTAGCCGGATGATGGGACTACTACTATCCCATCATTGGCTAATGTGTCATTCACTGACAGTGTAGCAGGCATAGCCCGATGGGACTTGTAGTCCCATCGGACGATGCCTGCATATGCATACACACAGCCCGCAGACCCGGCCGCACAGCCCGCAGACCCCATGCACCGCCCATAGCCCAGGCACTCTTGATGAGTGACTGCTGTCTGTGGAGGCTGGGTGCTGATGATGTCACGTTAATTTCCAGAGTCAAGAAATTGAGGAGACGTTGGCAGATATTAGCGGCAGCTGCAACCTGGGGGTCACGTGACCCAGACTCAGCTGCCGGCATAGCGCCACTAACAGGCAGTACCAGCAAAAGAGGTTATCTACAAAATTCATTAGGGCCCCCGGGGGAGGGATACATTGGGGGGTTAATTGAAAGTAGTGGACAACCCCTTTAATGTGAGTCATTGCATGTTATTTAGAAATTGGGATATAAAGATGCTAGATCCACGGTCAGTCCAGCATGTCAGCCCAATAGAATCCCCCATGATAATTTTACCAATTGCTCCCATTTTTTGTTTCAAAGATATGAGAACATTATACAGGCCGGTTAATTAGCACATGTCCAATCAGAGAAACCATTCTGTTATTGACATGTACAGAAAGCAAGTACGGTAAATTATGTAGCTAAAATTCACATGGAACACAATGTTATAAAAATATATTTTCTCTCACACAATCTAAAAAGATCTTTATTTTAGAATATTAAATTGATTTATGCAAAAGCATCAACCATACTCAAAGAAGACTTTCAGCATTATTTGCATATATAATGCTTACCATTAATATGTTGTCTAATTTATTTAATCCCACCTCCGTTACCTCTATATCCCCTCTCCCTTCATTATGGGAAGTTGGGTCATGTGACAACAGGACGATAATCAGGACTGATGTATAAACAGTAAGTTCGTCTCTGATTATTGAGAACTACAAGATGAAAATCACTCATCCTGACAGCTCAGATTCTCCCCCTCCCTGTCCGTCTGTACGCCCTCCCATGCAGCTCAAAGTATGGGTGAAGACTTATGAAACGGTCTAAAAGAAGAACTGTCTTTGGTGCCCACAGTAACCAATCATAGAGCAGCTTTCATTTTACATGCTGCTCATGAAAAAAGAAAGCTGTGCGGTGATAGCTAAGGGCAGGAAAGACAACCAGAGCGGCTTTCACTTTGTATCCTGCCATGGGAAAATGAAAGCTAAGCTGTGATTGGTTGATATGAGCAACAACGTTTTTCTGTTAGTTGAATAAACATGGTGTATTCTTTCTGCTTTATATCATACACCAAGACTGCTGTATACATCAAAAAGGATACACAGAGGCGCTGCTGTATACATCACATAGCATCGATACATTGAGGCTCTGCTGTATATATCATATAGGATACACAGACTGCTGTATACATCTCATAAAATACACTTAGAGTCAGCTGCATACATCACATAGGATACACTAAGGCTCTGCTGTATACATCACATAGGATACAAAGAGTGCTGTATACATCTCATAAAAAACAGACTGCTGTATACATCACAAAGGATGCACAGGCTTATGCATACATGAACAGTTTTATGTCACTCATCTATTAATGGTTGCCATTAGACAGGAACAAGAACAATGTGAGGATACTTTGGCATCATATGAAATGCCGTCCATATTAGGGTAACCATATCCGACGTGTAGAAAGATTCAAGATGTCAGATACCCCAGATATGACATATCAAGTAACACAAGGCATACAGAAAAAAGATATCTGCATTATTATTATTTAATAAAATCCCAAGTTGCACACGTTACATGCATTTTTTTTGAGGGAATACATCTTTAATAAATAAATGCTTTATAAGGGAATACGTTTTGTAACTGACTTTATACATAAACATTTTCAGACACTATAAATATGAAAACGAATTCTACACTTTGTGGATTTGTTGGTGTTTATTAAAAGATGATTTGTGGGTAAAACCTGACCCACATTGCAAACATGAATATGGCTTCTCCCCAGTGTGGATTCTCCGATGCTCAATTAAAACAGATTTCCGTGAAAAATGTTTCCCACATTCTGAGCATGAAAACGGCTTCTCTTTTGTGTGAATTCTCTGATGGGTAACAAGAATTGATTTGTGGGCAAACTTTTTCCCACATTCCAAACATGAAAATGGTTTCCCCAGTATATGTATTCTATGATGTTCAACAAGAGTTGCTTTCCGAGTAAACCGCTTCCCACATTCCACGCATGAAAATGGTTTCTCACCTGTGTGAGTTCTCTGATGTTCAACAAGGACAGACTTCTGAGCAAATTTTTTTCCACATTCTGAACATGAAAATGGTCTAACCCCTGTGTGAATTTTCTCGTGTTCATTAAGAACGGATTTCTGTGCAAACCTTCTACCACATTCTAAACATGAAAATGGCTTTTCCCCTGTATGAATTATCTGATGTGTCTCAAGATGATGTTTTCGAGAAAAACATTTTCCACAATGTCCACATAAAAATGGTTTCTCCCCTGTGTGAATTAACTTATGTCTCTTTAGGTGATGCTTACGTGTAAAATATTTGTCACACTCGAAACATAAAAATAGCTTCTTGTCTGTCTGATGGTCAACATCAGATTTAGGGTTTAAGCAATTCCCACATTGTGAACGTAAATACAATGGCTCATCGCTAGAAGTTCCCTTGTCCAGAGAAAGATTCAAGTTTTTTGTAAAATCTCTGCTGCACTCAGAATAGGGGACTATTTCCAACGACTCTCTGCTGTGAAGAACAGGGGGTAATTTGAGGGCAGTATGGCGTTCTCTAGATTTATCTTGATTGATATAAGGATCTTCGCTTGTATAATTTGGAAATAAAATAAAATGTCCTTCTGGGTTTCTGGCGCAGTCATCTGCTGGAAAAAAAAATACTTTTAAAATGTTATTGAGGATCTTTTTATTAACATTCTTATTGAAAGTTTTCCACACAAGATACTTGTTCTTGTTGTTGCTCAATAAAATAGGAAATTATTTCATGTTATAATCATATAAAAATATATAATTAATAATTCTGCCAGACCTGATAACTAAAAACCTTAAGAGGGATTTTTAAAACTATAGATACTATCATTAGAATACATCACGAATATCAGATCGGTGAGGATATGACATCCAGCACCCCGACCGATCATCTGCTCTCAGCTCCAGCAGGATGTAAAGGGTGTATGTAACGGCACACTATCGCCCCGTCACACTATTTTGTAACTGCTACAGGGAGCAACCACTAAACAGTGTGCCAGAGCGGTGGTGCTCTTCAAGGAGCATCTTTTCTCATAATTGTGTTGTGCCTCTTACAGCTTCTGGATATTTATGAATTGAAAATAAAGTGTCTAATCTCTTATCAATGAAAAATACAACTTGGGAGATAAGATAGAGTATAGGAGGCTCAGTGTTTAGCACTGGAGCCCTGCAGCGCTGGGGTCCTGGGTTCAAATCCCACCAAAGACAACATCTGCAAGGAGTTTGTATGTTCTCCCCATGTTTGCAGGAGTTTCCTCCCACTCTCCAAAGACATACAGATAAGAAATTAGATTGTGAGGCCCAATGTGGACAGCGATAATCATGTGACGGCAGTTCCATGTCCAACTGTGAGTTTAACTATCTTATCAAGGGATTGGCCAATACTGTTTTTTATTGATGGCCTAGCCTAAAGGTACCGTCACACTAGACGATATCGCTAGCGATCCGTGACGTTGCAGCGTCCTCGCTAGCGATATCGTCCAGTGTGACAGGCAGCAGCGATCAGGCCCCTGCTGTGCTGTCGCTGGTCGGGGAAGAAAGTCCAGAACTTTATTTGGTCGCTGGACTCCCCGTAGACATCGCTGAATCGGCGTGTGACACCGATTCAGCGATGTCTTCGCTGGTAACCAGGGTAAACATCGGGTTACTAAGCGCAGGGCCGCGCTTAGTAACCCGATGTTTACCCTGGTTACCATCGTTAAAGTAAAAAAAACAACCGCTACATACTTACCTACCACTGTCTGTCCTCGGCGCTCTGCTTCTCTGGTCTGGCTGTGAGCACAGCGGCCGGAAAGCAGAGCGGTGACGTCACCGCTCTGCTTTCCGGCTGCCCGGCGCTCACAGCCAGACCAGAGAAGCAGAGCGCCGAGGACAGACAGCAGTAGGTAAGTATGTAGCGTTTGTTTTTTTACTTTTAGGATGGTAACCAGGGTAAACATCGGGTTACTAAGCGCGGCCCTGCGCTTAGTAACCCGATGTTTACCCTGGTTACCGGGGACCTCGGGATCGTTGGTCGCTGGAGAGCTGTCTGTGTGACAGCTCTCCAGCGACCAAACAGCGACGCTGCAGCGATCCGGATTGTTGACGGTATCGCTGCAGCGTCGTTTAGTGTGACGGTACCTTTAGCATAGGTCATCAATATCAAAATCGATGGGAGTATGACACAAAACACTCTCACTGATCAGCCAGCAGCAGGAAGTTCTTGGATGCTGCCAGAACATAGCAGCTCAGCCAACCTCTTTAACCAAAAGTTTAGATGTCCATCAGACGATCTGACATCTTCACACGCATGCAAAAAAACGTGACTGCATTATGCTCGTATCACCATTTACACACACTTATCTGTTTCTTTACAAAATTCATAAAGACACTGGACAGGTATTTTACATCGGGGGTATCCTGATATATAAAATATATATAAAAACCATATGCATAAAATGTGTGTGTAAATGTGTGTGTATGTATATATTTGGCTTTCAGGTGAAATTTATGGAAAACACAAAAAGTTCACGCTACAGTGATATTTTATCATGAAACTAGAGCATTTAAGTAGAAACATGCAATGATGATTTCTCAAACAATTTACTGAAACAAAAGCCAATGACAGTGGTGGGTATACCCCAACAAAAATGTCAATGTCTCAATAACTTATGTGATATGGGACAACAATTTGACAATGGCATCTCATGCTGTTCAGAAGTCGAGTTATTGTCTGCTGAGGCATGGCATCCCACTCTTCTTGAAGTGCGGCCCGCAGGTCATTGAGGTTCTAGGGTACAGAGTTATGAGCCTCTAGACGGCGACTCAGCTGATCCCATAGGTTTTTCTTATGGGATTTAGGTCTGGTGAAAGTGCAGGCCACTCCATTTGATGTACCCACGTGTCCCAACAGCCTAATGATGCAATCTCGATGAGCTGGAGCATGGTCATCTGTGAAGATTAAATTAGGTCTGTGTTGTTCATGCAGAGGCACAATAACTGTGTTAATGAGGTTATCCCATTAGTAGGAGCTTGTCTCTGTACCATACACAAAGTGTAGGGCAGTCCTGTATGAACTAGACACAGCTGCCCACATCAACACCACCAAAGGCTCGTTCGCTGACAACAGTGGCTGATGCATGGCGCTCTCCTTGACGTCGCAAATATTGTTGGCGGCCATCATTTTTGCTCAGCGTGAAACAATTTTCTTCAGTGAATAGCACGGAGACCCACTGGTCCCTTGTTCAGCGTAGATGCTCCCTGGCCCATGCAAAATGATGACGCCTGTGCCTGATGGTGCAGTCAGGTATCCTTGCTAGTCATCTAGCACGCAGACCATGCTGATGTAAATGGTTTCAAACGGTCTGATGTGATGCTGAGGTGACTCTCACCTCCCTTAAATGTGTCTGTTGTGTAGCACGGTGGCGCAGTGGTTAGCACAGCAGCCTTGCAGCGCTGGGGTCCTGGGTTCTAATCCCACCCAGGACAACATCTGCAAAGAGTTTGTATGTTCTCTCCGTGTTTGCGTGGGTTTCCTCCGGGTACTCCGGTTTCCTCCCACATTCCAAAGACATACTGATAGGGATCCTAGATTGTGAGCCCCATCGGGGACAGTGATGATAATGTGTGCAACTTGTAAAGCGCTGCGGAATATGTTAGCGCTATATAAAAATAAAGATTATTATTATTATTTATTAGCATTCATCATCCAGTTCCGCGGTCATCAGTGTGGGATGTGGCCAAAAGACATCCACTTCTCTACTTTCTGTGACTCTGCCAGACTCTCTGCATCTCTGTTGCAACCTGCTGATGACAGTCTAAGCTCAGTGTCCACTACCATCTGATAACTTCCTGCTTGAAGCCTCACAATAGTGAGGTACTGTTGATCAATTGGTTGGTATCGTCTTGGTCTCATGATGTCAAAATGTGAACAGCATGATGAGGAGGACTGTTTAAATACCAATTCTTTTTGAACCCCAGAATGTATTGGGCGATTCATGGATCAAACACCTGGTGAGAATTTTGCCATTAATCTCCTTATTAGGCTAAGTTCACATTTGCGTTCGGGGGCTTTGCGGAGGGCTGCGTACGTCCTCCGTTAAGCCCCGCCTACTTCTGCATGCGTCCTGCATACATATCTTTAACACTGGGTATGCAGGTCATGCGGATATATGCGGATGCATGTCAAAACGACACATCTGCATGTCCTGCGTACCCAATGTTAAATAAGTATGTGGGGCTTAACGGAGGACGTACACAGCCCTCCGCAAAGCCCCCAAAAGCAAATGTGAACCAGGCCTTAGAGAACAGCAAGTTGTGCAAAAAGTACTGAAACACTGAACAGTTGGACATGTGCATTCAAAAGTTCAACTGAAAAGGTTAGAGTGCAATTTAGGATGATCCTGAAACGTCACACGAAAGGAGTGGTCAGTAAATTTTATCGTAGGTAAACTTCACCTGTGAGACTTAAAAAAAAATCCAGAAAATCACATTGTATGATTTTTACATAATTAATTTGCATTTTATTGCACAATGGAATATAATGGAAAACAGAACTTAATATTCGGTACAGAAACTAAGTTTGCCCACACTGCAGCAGGGATTTTGTCCCACTCCTCCATACAGATCTTCTAGGTTTCAGGGCTGTGGCTGGGCAACATTGAGTTTCAGCTCCCTCCAAAAAGTTTCTATTGGTGTCAGAAATATCCAAACAAAAAAAGTTGTTAAACCGCACCCTTAAGTGTCCAAGTCTTTAAAGACCAAGAGGCGCAAGTCAACCAGGGAGTCCACCCCGGAACGTGTTCCATATCCAGATAAATCAAAAAACAGTGCCTCAAACTGTAGTGAAGATAAATCTTACATTTTATTCTGCCTCCTGTGGCGACATTTCGGTCCAGAGACCTTTTTCGAGAACTATTGGTGTCAGGTCTGTAGAATGGCTAGGCCACTCCATGACCTTGAAATGCTACTTACAGAGCCACTGCTTAATTGTCCTGGCTTTGTGTTTCGGGTCATTGTCTTGCTGGAAGACCCAGCCACGACCCATCTTCAATACTCTTACTGAGGGAAGGAGGTTGTTGAGGTTGCTGGCAAAAACCTTGCAATACATGACTCCATCCATCCTCCCTTCAATATAGTGCAGTTGTCCTGTGCCCTTTGCAAAAAAGCACCCCCAAAGTATGTTTCCCCCACCATCTTTCGTGGTCGGGTTGGTGGTCTTAGGGTTGTACTCATCAATCTACTTTCTCTCAACACGGCAATTGTAGTTTATACCAAAAAGTTCTATCTTGGTTTGATCTGACCACATGACCTTCTCCCATGCCTCCTCTGGATCTTCCAGATGGTCATTGGCGAACTGGAAACAGGCCTGGACATGGGATGGCGTGATTAGGGGGATCTTGCGTGCTCTGCAGGATTTTAATCCATAACGGAATAGTCTGTTATTAACTGTAATGTTTGAGACTGTGGTCCCAGCTCTTTCCAGGTCATTGACCAGGTCATACTGTGTAGTGCTCGGCTGATTTCTGAACTTTCTCAAAATCATCCTTGCTCCACAACGTGATCTCACCAAACTACTTGCCTATTGTCCTGTAGCTCATCCCAGCCTTGTGCATATCTACAATTTTGTCACTGGTGTCCGTAGACAGCTCTTTGTCCTTGGCCATGGTGAAGAGGGTGGAGTGTGATTGTGTGGACAGGTGTCTTTTATTCAGGTAATGAGTTAAAGCAGGTGCAATTAATACAGGTAAAGACTGCAGAAGAGGATGGCTTCTTAAGGAAAAACTAACAGGTCTGTGAGAGCCAGAATTCTTGCTGGTTGGTAGGTGATCAAATACTTATTTTATGCAATCAAATGCAATTTAATTACCGTATTTTCCGGCGTATAAGACAACTGGGCGTTTAAGACGACCCCCCAAGTTTTCCAGTTAAAATATAAAATCTTCTTAAAAGTCTGGGGTCTTCTTATATGCCATGTGTCGTCTTATCGGGCGGGTGACTAATATGCCTTTTTTTTGGGGGGGTAGTGGTCCCGATGACGAAGAGAGGGGGCGTTTCACAGGAAAGTGTGAGTGGAGTGTCCCCCTATTACCTCATTGTGGCAGCGTGGGGTCTCTGTGCTGGGGAGCGGCTCCTCTTTGTGCCGCCTGGGTGCTCTGTGCAGTGGGGCGGCGGATCTTCATGCAGCGTCGGGGCACTGTGCTGTGGGGCGGCGGATCTTCGTGCAGCGTCGGGGCTCCGCCGGCATTTCCTCAAAGCCCGGAGGAACCGGCAGCTCCATTGCTGCGATACGGTGGCCTCCGGGAAAATGGCCGCTGGGGGCGGCGCATGCTCAGATTCAGATCTAGTCTCCCCCTTCATGTAAAAGAAGCTCTAGAGACAGTTATCTTCCAGGCAACGTCCTCCGCATAGCCTGGAAGAGGTAATTTATATAAAAGTGATAGAGAATGATTTCTCACCAACAAGACTTCTGATATGAGAAATACAGGCAGGTCTTTTTTCAGCAGTCTATAATCTGTATGTCTGTATTAATAGTTTAGATAGGTCAAATGTGGTAACGGATTCCCTTTAAGGTTGACTCGGGCAGCTATGTGCTGCTTGAATTTTCAGGGGAAAAAAACAAAAACAAAACACCCAGTTACCACATGCTATTCCAGAATTTAGTCCCATTTGGATGTCTAATTATCTTCCCAGCAATTCCTCACTGCAATTCTACTACCAACTACTACAGCCATGATCAATCCAGTTAAAGCTGGTGCTACTGCACTCTCAGCTCTGCTGTATCAATGGCATGGTAACAAACCAGTCAAATAGCTCAAGGCACCAAATTTATCAACTATCAGCTACTCATGACTGTAACCAACAGCTAGTATCTAGCTCAGTCTAGTTTATTGTGGTACTGTCCGCTCTGTTGTGCCGTATTACAGGTTAACAAACATGTCACTGCTATAAAAGGGAACCTATCACCCCCAAAATCGAATTTTGTAATGCTGTAGGCAAGCCCCCGATGTATCCTGAAAGATGAGAAAAAAAAGGTTAGATTATACTCACCCAGGGGCGGTCCCACTGCGGTCCGGTCCGATGGGCGTCGCGGTCCGGGGCCTCCCATCTTCTTACGATGACATCCTCTTCTTGTCTTCATGCTGTGGCTTCGACGTACTTTGTCTGCCCTGTTGAGGGCAGAGCAAAGTACTGCAGTGCGCAGGCGCTGGGCCTCTCTGACCTTTCCCGGCACCTGCGCACTGAAGTACTTTGCTCTGACCTCAACAGGGTAGACAAAGTACGCCGGAGCCGCAGCATGAAGACAAGAAGAGGACGTCATCGTAAGAAGATGGGAGGCCCCGGACTGGAACGCGACCCCCATCGGACCAGAACAGAACCGGGACCGCCCCTGGGTGAGTATAATCTAACCTCTTTCTCATCTTTCATGATACATTGGGGGTTTACCTAGATAAACCCCTGATACCGGTGGGCTTAGCTCACCTTCGATTTTGGGGGTGACAGGTTCCCTTTAAGATACCGGATAATTTTTTCTGCTATCCTGATGCTGTTGCACACTACAACTCTGCTACTCCCATGTTTAACTGCACTTCTACTATCAAGATACCAGTTGCCCACACGTCTCTGCTCTTCTGTGCCCATCTGTGTTATGAACAGGTAATTCAGAACCACAATGGGTCTAGTGGTTAAGAGCACACAAGGTGACCTGACAGTTACCAATAACAAGGACGAGCTCTGAGACGTGGGAACTCTGCTGACCGCAATCCCTAATCCTATCATACCACACTAGAGGTAGCCGTGGATTGCGCCTAACGCTCCCTATGCAACTCGGCACAGCCTGAGAAACTAACTAGCCCTGAAGATAGAAAAATAAGCCTACCTTGCCTCAGAGAAATTCCCCAAAGGAAAAGGCAGCCCCCCACATATAATGACTGTGAGTTAAGATGAAAATACAAACACAGAGATGAAATGGATTTTAGCAAAGTGAGGCCCGACTGACTGAATAGACCGAAGATAGGAAAGATTACTTTGCGGCCAACACAAAACCCTACAAACAACCACGCAGAGGGGCAAAAAGACCCTCCGCACCGACTAACGGTACGGAGGTACCCCCTCTGCGTCCCAGAGCTTCCAGCAAGCAAGAAAAACCAATAGCGCAAGCTGGACAGAAAATATAGCAACAAAAGTAACACCAGCAAAACTTAGCTATGCAGGAAAGACAGGCCACAGGAACGATCCAGGAGAGAGCAAGATCCACACTAGAACATTGACTGGAGGCCAAGAGCAAAGCACTAGGTGGAGATAACCCCTTCCTGACCTTTGACGCATACGCTGCGTCATGAAAGTCGGTGCCATTCCGACCCATGACGCAGCATATGCGTCATGGAAAGATCGCGTCCCTGCAGGCCGGGTGAAAGGGTTAACTCCCATTTCACCCGATCTGCAGGGACAGGGGGAGTGGTAGTTTAGCCCAGGGGGGGTGGCTTCACCCCCTCGTGGCTACGATCGCTCTGATTGGCTGTTGAAAGTGAAACTGCCAATCAGAGCGATTTGTAATATTTCACCTAAAAAAATGGTGAAATATTACAATCCAGCCATGGCCGATGCTGCAATATCATCGGCCATGGCTGGACACACTAATGTGCACCCACCCCACTCCTCCGATCGCCCCCCCAGCTCCCCGATCTGTGGTCCGCTCCCCTCGGTCCTGTGCTCCGCTCCCCCGTCCTCCTGCCCGCTCCCCCCGTGCTCCAATCACACCCCCCGTGCTCCAATCAAACCCCCCGCACTCCGATCCCACCCCCCGCACAGCGATCCCCCGCACAGCGATCCCCCCCCCCCCGCACAGCGATTCCCCCCCCCGTGCTCCAATCCACCCGCCCGCACAGCGATCCCCCACTCCGTGCTCCAATCCACCCCCCCCCGTGTTCCGATCCACCCCCCCCGTGCTCCGACGCCACCCCCCCCCCCCCCCGTGCCCTGATCTCCCCCCCCTTATACTTACCTGGCCTCCCGGGTCCCGTCCGTCTTCTTTCCTGGGCGCCGCCATCTTCCAAAATGGCGGGCGCATATGCAGTGCGCCCGCCGAATCTGACAGCCGGCAGATTCGTTCCAGAATGAGTTTTGATCACTGAGATATAACCTCTCAGTGATCAAAATAAAAAAAAAAAGTAAATGACCCCCCCCCCCCCCCTTTGTCACCCCCATAGGTAGGGACAATAAAAAAATAATTTTATTTTTTTTTCCCACTAAGGTTGGGGTAAGAACTAGGGTTAGGGTTAGGGTTAGGGTTAGGGCTAGGGTTAGGGTTTCGGTATGTGCACACGTATTCTGGTCCTCTGCGGATTTTTCCGCTGCGGATTTATGGCGGATTTACCATGTTTTTTCTGCGCATTTCAATGCGGTTTTACAACAGCGATTTTCTATTTGAGCAGTTGTAAAACCGCTGTGGAATCCGCAGAAAGAAGTGACATGCTGCGGAATGTAAACCGCTGCGTTTCCGTGCAGTTTTTCTGCAGCATGTGTACAGCGATTTTTGTTTTCCATAGGTTTACATTGAACTGTAAACTCATGGGAAACTGCTGCGGATCCGCAGCGTTTTCCGCAGCGTGTGCACATACCTTTAGAATTAGGCTATGTGCACATGGTGCGGATTGGCCGCTGCGGATCCGCAGCAGAGTTCCATCAGGTTTACAGTACCATGTAAACATATGGAAAGCCAAATCCGCTGTGCCCATGGTGCGGA